>NC_079395.1:228655-288512 GCF_029220125.1 Pseudoliparis swirei | reverse complement strand
CACACCCTGTGTGTGTATGTGACAAATAAAACATCTTGAATCTTGAAATCTTGAACGACACACATGAGAGTCCACACAGGAGAGAAACCATTCAGTTGTGATGTTTGTGGGAAAAGATTTACACAACAGCGAAGTCTGACGACACACATGAGAGTCCACACAGGAGAGAAACCATTCAGTTGTGATGATTGTGGGAAAAGATTTACACAACAGGGAATTCTGACGACACACATGAAAGTCCACACAGGAGAGAAACCATTCCATTGTGATGATTGTGGGAAAAGATTTAAACGACAGGCGGTCGCATTTTCTCTCCCTCTCCTCCCCATGACCTTCCCTTCCCTGCTTGGCTTCTCTCGTCCGTGTCTTGTCTGTCATATACTTGAGAGACTCTCTCCTCATTGCTCTTCGAACTAAAACTATGGACCGATCAACTGGTCATCTGATCAACTGGTCTCTCAACGAAATTGACACCGTCTTCTCGACGAGAAGCTTGGGTTGAGAACCTGCCCGTCCTGCCGGGACGTTGCAGCTGGTTACACGATGGACGTGTCGTGTGTCTAGCAGCCCTTTCCGTGGAGGACGTAGATGACATCTACCTATTCGGAACTATGATTACAGGATTTCTGCTGTTTGGATTTGGCGTTGCCCTGGTTTATCGGAAAATTAAGGAAGCGGTGACAGCCGTTAAAAGCCCCTAAGGCTGCCCGACGAAATTGGATCGATTTGAAAAATGGGAGGAAGTGGTGGAATAGTAGGTGCCAAATTGGATGTAGCTGCTGGAAGACCAAACAATCCCAATCTTATCTGCTTTCGGCTCCCTCAACCAGAACGGGCCTTGGCCAAGGCCGTTACTGGAACAACAACTCCTGAAGATCTCTGAAGTGAGAATCTCTCATTCCCTTCCCACGATACACAGACACCTGTGGTTGTTTTCTCCCAGGACCTTTCAAGGCTATCTCCATGGCAACGACCATCTTGCGGACTGTGAACTCTGTCTGTTGTGGCCTGGGGGAGGACGACATACCAGACCACGCACACACAAACTTTCAATATACTGATTGCATTCACTACCCCCCTCCCCCCATCCCACGCCTTCGCCTGCTGCTTACACCGAGTGTGACCGGACGGGGCTGTGGCTGGCGCTGCTGTGTTGGCGCCGGACCGGCTGGCTGCTTGTCGGTGCTGGTCACCTTCTGCCCCCAATGGATGGGCTTAGATCACCCAGTTGTTGGATTACCTCCCCTCCCCCCTTCCTACTCGTTGCAAGTCATGTCTAAAATGTATGTGCTTATGTGCTAAGGTGTTTTTTTCATGCTCCCACACTGTACCCCTCTCGGGGCATAGTCGGGGGGTTGGTGTTTTTTTCTCGCCTTCTTCCCTCATGTTATGCTGTAATCTTTCATCCACCCTTTCTTGCAATCTCGATGCTTTTGTACCTGTACTCTGGCAAACGACAAATAAATATATCAATCAATCAAAAAAAAAAATCTGAAGAGGCACATCGGAGTCCACACAGGAGAGAAACCATTCAATTGTGATGATTGTGGGAAAAGATTTACACAACAGGGAAATCTGAAGAGGCACATCGGAGTCCACACAGGAGAGAAACCATTCAGTTGTGATGATTGTGGGGAAAGATTTACACAACAGGGAAGTCTGACGACACACATGAGAGTCCACACAGGAGAGAAACCATTCAGTTGTGATGATTGTGGGAAAAGATTTAAATGACAGGGAGATCTACACTACTGATGTTACTGACTGCCACACTTCACTACGTTGTGTTCCGTTATGACGTTAAATAAACACTTTTTCCTTAATTTAATGCTGTGTCCGTGCCATATTTGCCATGCCCTAAGAGCCGGGTTGTGACAACGGCAACTTCAGCATCCAGACCCTGAGGTGAGCGCCTTTCCCACGGCGACACACACTGATATGAACACACTTATTCCATACATACAATAATATGGACACGCCTATTGACCTCCCAATAGCATCAGATAAAGGATTCATCTCTATACTGGTCTTGTTCGACACCATTGACCATGACATCCTGTTACAGAGACTGGATCAGTCGATTGGCATTTCAGGCACCGCACTAAGTTGCTTTAAATCCTATTTATCAGATCGATCTCAGTTTGTATTTGTAAGCGATGACGCCTCGATAACCACCAACGTTAGTCACGGAGTTCCACAAGGTTCTGTGCTTGGACCAATTTTATTTACCTTATACATGCTTCCTCTGGGCAATATTGTCAGGAAACACTCCATAAACTTTCATTGTTATGCAGATGATACTCAATTATATCGATCGATAAAACCAGCGGAGACCAACCAGCTCAGTCAAATTTAAGCATGTCTTAAAGACATAAAAACATGGATGACCTGCAACTTCTTGATGTTAAACTCAGACAAAACCGAAGTAATTTTACTCGGCCCTGAGCGCCTCAGAGATCAATTATCTGGTGATGTGGTTTCTGTAGACGGCATTGCCCTGGCATCCAACACCACTGTAAAGAATCTCGGCGTTATCTTCTGTCGGGACTTGTCCTTTAACTCCCATGTAAAGCAAATCTCAAGGACTGCATTCTTTCATCTACGCAATATTTTTGAAATCAGACATGCCAAAAAGATGCCGAAAAACTGGTTCATGCGTTCGTTACTTCTCGACTGGATTACTGCAACTCCTTATTATCAGGCTGCTCTAATAAGTCTCTTAGGTCCAGTTGATCCAGAATGCTGCAGCTCGTGTTCTCATTGAAACTAAGAAAAGAGATCACATGACTCCTGCACTAGCTGCTCTGCACTGGCTACCCGTAAAATCAAGAATAACAATTAAAATTCTTCAAAATTATTACAAAGTTCTTTAACGACAATTCAAGAAGTCAGAGAAACTTTAACCCAATTAAATGAGAACAATGTCAAGTTGATCAATACTACAGATTTATTTTTTCCTATAAATCACCAACAAACTGCAGAATCATCTGATCTGGTTCACTCGTGAGCTTCTTGATGAGCGTCTGTTGTTTGCTGCTGAGCAGGTCGTCTACAGGGTTTCTCTTGAACAGCCTGTTGACGTCCCTCTCCAGGATGGAGAGAGTCCTCGTTGGTGTCAGGACTGTCCCTTTGTCTTCCACTAACTCCGGAGCATTCATTCACATGGGTTCATGCACAAGTACCACACACAGTCTGGAGATGGTGAGACAGGAGCTTATTCATGAGGTACAGAAGAAGAACAACGTCAAGGTGACTCAAGACAAAATGGCCATGACATTCTCCATGCGGAGGCTGGAGACCGCGACCGGAAGTCCTGCGGCTGATGACTTGGAACAGAGATGGCCTGCTTTGTTCTCTGAAGCTGAGGTAAGGGAATAACTGTTAAAACAACACCCAACAACATCCCCATGTAGGACTGCTGCTCCCAACACAAGTTTATTCATGTATATGTGTTCTAAATCAGCGGTCCCCAACCTTTTGGGAGCCACGGACCGGTTCCGTGTCAGAAATTATTTTCACGGACCGGCAATATAAATGACGTAATAAATATGACGTCATACAATTATACGAAGGGCATAAAGTGCCAAAACTACAACTCATCATGACGCCGAATGAGTGTGAGCCGTGCGCTTGTTTACCTGCAATGAGCCGCTGATGGAGCGGCGACACAGGCGTGTGTTTGGTCCGCTGCTCCTAACCGAGTTCTGGTCGCTGTCATTAGAACAGGCAGAGTTGTTGTGTGAAATGTCCCATAAGGCCACCGTCATTTGCATCTCCAACACTTTTCTTCTAGCTGGACGGGCTCGATTCACGGGTGGGTTTGTTTACAAATGGGTTGCAGGTCTATTCTTTGCAGTCGGGTCTTTTGTGGTTGGAGTACCGCTCAAACTCTTTGAAAAGCCTCTTCCACCGGTCAACGTCTGAAACATGGAGAATATTCCGCTGTTCACTCGCCCACACAGCAGCGACTTTATCGCCAACTTGAAAACAGTTGTCATTTCCTGAGTGACAGTGTTCACTGAGCAGGTTGATTATGTTTTAAGATTCTTTGTCTCCGTTCCTCCAGCAGAGGGTTCATCGTGAGACTCGCCTGCAGCGATGAACCCGAACTGTAAGACTCCTGAACGCGGCTCAGACACACGGGTGGATCCGGTCCTTTTTCAAAATAATATATTTTTCCGACTGATTTAAAATGTAAAAAAATTACAACTTTTTTTATTCACTGTTTTTCCGCGACCCGGTTCCAACCAAGCCGTGGCGGGGGTTGGGGACCCTGTTCTAAATGACAAGCCAAACCGATGCTTTATTTGTGTTCATCGTTATTGCAGTGCTAACTTGTATTGTATTGTAGCATTGGGCTCAGTTCCTGTTGTTGACTTTTGTCCATTCAGAGGCAGGATTCAGAAGAATTACGACAATTCCCCTCGAGCGGACGTTCATGAACAAGCTTGACTATCACACACCACAACTTATCAGCTTGATGAAAGCCAAGGGTGGTGTCCTTGGGACCAAGCTGAGGCCATGTTGGACTGAGTCAGGTGTGTTTGTTCAAAGTGATGCTTGTTCACACTGTACCTGCTCTATGCAGAGACACCAACTCCTCCTCCGTTGCTTCTGTGTTCCTCCACACTCCATGCTTCCACAAATGAGTCTTGCTTTCACTGTTTCTGCAGATGTATGCAGTTCATTTAGCGTGAACAAGGGGTTCAGTATTGACAACATATTTATCTATTCACAGAACCAAAGCATTGAGATGAAACATGAAACTATTATCACAGCCTTATCCTGTACCTTGGCGAGAAAGAGGAGGCGTTATTTGAAGACTGCCTGGTAAGTTTTTTAATGTATTTATTCATTTTATTTGATCAAAGTTTGTGTAATGTTTAATTAGCTGTTAGTTAATTAATATGTTGATACCATTGTCTAAATTCTTATTGTATGTTATATCCAGGTGGACAGCCGCAGTGATGCAACTCAACACATCGTGAAGATCGTGGTTGTCCGTGGCAACGATGGAGAAGATCCCGTTGAGGTATCGATCCTCCTTGAAGGCGAGGAGATGTTGGCGGGATGCGGCAGCGTGCCAAAGCTTGCATGTTGCTGATGGGGCTTATTTACGCCATGAGCCTCGCTTACCCACCAGCATTGCGCTACACATTTGAAGTTTAAAAAAAACTTCTTCTTGAACTGGATGGGATTAAGCCGTCTCCAAAAGTACCGGGTTTGAAGATGAAGTTGCTGTCCTAAATGAACACCGACTGGCAATGTTCAGCAGCTGCTTCAACACGGACATGTTGGTGTTGAGTCAAGTGAGGCACCTGTTCTGTCACTGGATGCAGATTAAAACAAATAATGTTTTATCCTTTAAAATACAGTGATATTTTTATTTTATTTTATTTTATAGTCGTAGAGCTTATAGTTAGGGCTGAATCAGGTTCACCTGGTCCAGCCCCTTGATATGCTGCTATAGGCTTATAGCTGCCGGGGGACGTTTAGGATGCACTGAGTACCTATCTCCTCCTTTTTCTCTCCTTAGAGATGAATTTTCATCTCTCAATCACACGTTACTAACTCTGCTTTCTCCCCGGAGTCCTTTTGACTTCACGTCTCATGGGGTCATCGGACCCTATGTGACGCCATAGATCCTATCTGCCTGATGGATCATCGAGGTCTGGGTCGTGGAATTACTGCTACCAACTACGCCACTGCCCTGTTGAGACTCCGCCCACTGTTGAGACTCCGCCCACTCCTCCTCTCTACCGCCATCTGCCTGATGGATCGTGGAGGTCTCCATCGTGGAATATGCCTACTATGAACTATTCATACACTCTGTCATATTCATTGAATGTATTTTAACTCTAAATCTGTCCTTCTGGTCATATTACATCTATTGTTCTGTCCATCCTGGAGAGGGATCCTCCTCTGTTGCTCTCCTGAAGGGTTATCTGGGAGTTTTTCCTGATCCGATGTGAGGTCAAAGGTCAAAGGTCAGGGATGTCTATGTGGCCAGATTGTAAAGCACTATGAGGGGAATTTGTGAAATTGGGCTATATAAATAAACTGAATTGAATTGAATTTATTATCCGAAGTGTGAAAAGGGCGGAGCCTATAAAAGGGAGTTGGAAGCTCACCTGGGCCTTTCTTCCTGTAGTCAGACACACCTGAGAGAGCACACAGTGAGAGAGCAGCCATCTTAGCGTGGGCCTTTTATTGTTGCTGTCAACAGGTACATTTTATTTAGTGTAAGTGGGCGTGACTCCTAAATGACCAACACATTGTGTGACTGTATACGTTATGTTTTTATTTAACCCCACATGGTTTACTTTCTTGTCTGTGCACTTTGATGCATGTATTAAATGTAGAAGTGACTCCACCCGTCTGTGAGTCCTGTGTTTCCGGTCCAGTGGCCTCTGGCCCCAGTGCATTCTGGGTGTTTCCCTGAGGGGGAACCAGAGGGTTGGCGCCTCGCTTCCACAGCGACACCGTGAGTCAGGACACAGTGGACCGGAAGAGCAGAAGCACTCAGCTGGGGAGCGCTCACCTCTTTCACATCCCTGGTTCAGACACTTAAAGGCACAGCACACACACCACATGCAGGAAACAGGGTCACACTCGTGACCTCCAGAGGAGCCGACCTCCGGGTTTGAGAAGTGAAGCCGACGCACGGAAAGAACCTGAACGTTACATGAAACCTTCAGTGAAGTCTGTGAGACGTGTTGGACCACCACCTCAGTTATGGAAAAGAACGACGAGAGATTTACTGATTGATTATGATACTTTATTTTATAAAACACAGTACATCATGTGTACGTTGATTGGGAAAACAACAACAACAACAACATTTAGTCTCACAAATGTATTAATAGAATAATTTGCATGAAGTTCTAAGAACAAAATATCTCCGATAAAGAAGCTCTGGTGCTTTCTCTCTTTAAGACCCATGCAGAGGAAGAGAAACTTAAATTAAAGAATACATCAATAACAATATTCATCAAACATTTAGAGCTCAGAGCATTTTACATTTCCCTGCAGATAAATATGAGTTCAGGTAAACAAAGAGCATCATGAGCAGTGAGAGCCTCCATGACTCAACACACACAGGAAGGAGCGCCACCTACAGGAACTCAGACACCTACACAACAACAAGGAGAAGATGGACAAGTCCCGCCCACAAGGTTTGATTGACAGGTGAAGAAAAGTCTGCTCAGCGACGATGATGGAAACAAAATAAGTTTCAGACTTAAAACACAGACTTTAACCAGATGTCCCTGAACTCACTTCTGTCTATTTGAGTTTACTGAACTCAGCAGTGTCTCCAGAAGAATAAAACTTAAGTCCAGCATAGAGAGGCTGAGTGAATGTGGTCTGGACTCTGTGGAGGAGAGTCATGGTGTCAGAGACGCTGTAGAATGACAGAATACCTGCTCTGTGATGCAGGTACACTCCTAATCTGGAGGACCGAGGACCAGAGACGGGAATTTGGACTTTGTTGTGAAAAAATATTAAAATGTTATTGAAAAAAAGTAACGCCCAAGATTTATTATTGTTTCCAAACACACATTCATCACAGCTCCCTGTTCTGATGATATTCTTGTATGAGACGGCTACCTTAACTCCTCCTCTCCACTCCACCTCCCAGTAACAACGTCCAGTCAGACTCTCTCTACTCAGGACCTGACACCATGTAGTGAACCTGTCTGAGTGACTAGAATAAGACTGATCTTCAGTCATAACTGTTGCTTTTCTGTTCCCATCAGATAATAACAGACGTGTGTCTGCTGTGTTTGGATCCAGAGTGATGTCACATGAATACCTTAAGAATCCAGCTCTGGTCTCGGGCTCTGCTTGTGAAGGAGACAG
This sequence comes from Pseudoliparis swirei, assembly GCF_029220125.1. Taxonomy (NCBI): domain Eukaryota; kingdom Metazoa; phylum Chordata; class Actinopteri; order Perciformes; family Liparidae; genus Pseudoliparis; species Pseudoliparis swirei. The sequence goes on along the minus strand of NC_079395.1, from coordinate 280,652 downwards.
TAAAACGTCCACTTCAGTCACTGCCAGTGAGACGTTTGTCCACTTGTCCCCCAGAACGTCCTGTAGTTTATCTCTGACTTCTGACACAGCCGCCGTCACGTCCTCAAAGTGTCTCAGAGGACGGATATCGATGCCGGACGAGTGTGTAGACTCAGCGTGGTGACAGTGAGGGGTAGTGGAGGAGAAACTGCTTGAGATCCTCTGTGTGTGACAGCAGCTTCAGCTCAGCCTCGTTCCTCTTCAGCTCAGTGATCTCCTGCTCCAGCTTCTCCTGAAGCTCTTGGACTCGACTCACTTCAGTTCTCTGCCGGGATCTGACCTGCTGCTTCACGTCAGAGCTTCTGTTCTCCATGAGCCGGATCAGCTCAGTGAAGATCTTCTCACTGTCCTCCACTGTTTTATCAGCAGAGAGGTTGAGGGCCTCCACCTCCTGATGGAGCAGCTTCAGGTCTTTCTCTTGGTCCTGGATTCTCTGCTGGATGTTGAGTCGACTCCCCTCCAGCTCTCTCTGCCTCTCGGTCCTTTCTGCTGCAGCTGAGACTGTGTCGTGGCCTTTATGTTCATCCACAGAGCAGAGGTAACAGATACACTGCTGATCAGTACGGCAGAACATCTTCATCACCTCGTCATGACGAGAGCAGATGTTCTCCTGGAGCTTGTTGGAGGGCTCCACCAGCTTGTGTTTCTTTAATGGAGCAGAGTCATAATGAGGCTGAAGATGTTTCTCACAGTAAGAAACCAGACACACCAGACAGGACTTGAAGGCCTTCAGTCTCCTCCCAGTGCAGACATCACAGGCCACATCTTCAGCTCCAGCATAGCAGTGATCAGCAGGAGCAGCTTGGAGTCCAGTCTTCTTCAGCTGCTCCACTAGAGCTGCCAACATGGTGTTCTTCAGCAGGACAGGCCTCGGTGTGAAGGTCTTCCTACACTGAGGGCAGCTGAGGAGTTTCTTCCCCTCCTCTTCCTCCCAGTGGGCTTTAATACAGTTCATGCAGTAGCTGTGTCCACAGGGAATAGTCACCGGATCCTTCAGGAGATCCAGACAGATGGAACAAGAGAAGGTTTCCCGATCCAGCTGAACTCCTTTCTGCTCCATTTCACCTCTCAGGAGCAACGACTGTCTGAGTTTCACTTCCTCAGAAGCGACTCTGCTTTGACTTCTGATGTGAACAACATGTGACGGTTCAGTGAACGGGGCGTGTCAGCTCTAGTGGGAGGGAACCAGGAAGTGTGTGGACAGAGTGCAGCCGCCTGTGTTTGAGAGCAGGAGGAAGAGGAGGGGCTTATCAAGCTGTACTTCATTCCTGGAGGAGGAGCGGCGCTGTGAATGTGAACTTTGTTCCTCATTTACAGACAAAGACTCTGTTACAACCTGCTCCATGTTTTACATCACCTCACTTTCTTCATTTTAACATATTTATGTGCTGCTCAGATGTTGATGATTGCTCCATATTTCTCTACAACTCTTCCTCAAATCCAGTTTGCCTGCTGAGGTTTGTCCCAGTGGTTTGTTTGTCCTCCTGAACCAGTTTGCTGCCTGTCATTGAAGCAGCCGAGCAGGTAGAAGCAGTCAGTCAGGAGCCTCTCCCTCACAGAGTCTAACGTTCCCCCGGCTCGCCCTCTGCATGCCTTCATGTTGTTATAAATCTCTCTGCTGACGCCATCTCTACATGTAACTCTCTGGGTCGAAGTCGACGCTCTGATGCAAAGCAGCTGTCTCAAGTGGAACACGACAACAGGATCTGACATGAGATGCCGAGGCAGCGAGCAACCAGTAGTGATGATGAATACCGTCTCCTGTTATTCTCCACGAGCACGAGGGCTCAGAGGCGTAAGCTTGTGACTCCTCTTCACGTCGACATGCAACATGTGTTTTAAAGCTAGACTACAAGTATAATTCATATGTGGAGGTCAGAAGTTGTTCAATTACTCCATGAATAATTCCATGATCTCACACCTTAATATTGTTGCCACAGACCAAGAAACCAGTTTGTAGAACAGGAAGTCGGCAACCAGCCAGACTCAGTTGGGTAATGGTGCGTTCACACCGGACGCGTCGGGGGCGGAGTAATAAATGGGTCGAGGAACCACAGGACCGCAGAGTACTTCCACTTTTTAGTGGACTGAGCTGCACTCCCGCTGCGCTTCTCGCTGCTCTCTCTCTTCTCTCTTTGATACGTGTCTCTGAGACTTTTCCACCTACGGCGGCAATCTCCTCTGCCATGAAACACATATGCCGGCGGTTGGTTGATAGTAGTGTTGTTACGAGATGTGCCGGCGCGTGTGTCGAGTAATGGAGGGGCGTTTCCTCGAGCGGCGTGACGAGGCTTGCTTCATTTAGGGAGGAGCCAAAATGATGACGTCCAAGCCTCGCTGTACCTATACTGTACCACGTGACTGCTTCGAAGTGGTTCAGATATTGCCGGGAGGTTTGACAGCAATATAAACCCCTCATTCAAAATGTGGGTTGTTGGTTGAGAGTTTAGAGAGTTTAGAGAGAGAAATAGTTTGGAGAGTTAGGAGAGTGAGGAGAAGGATAGGTGATAAGATGGAACTGTTGAGAAACTGTTATTTCTGAATAAAAATGAATAAAATGTCCCTTGTCCTGTACATCACTGTCCAAGTTACACAAGCATATTCAGTCCCCTCTTCCTAGTTACACACACACGTTCACTGTCCTCTGCCTGCTTAAGCCCATGCCATTTTCCTAAAGTGACATAATAACATTATTACACAACCTACCACATCATATGATGCTCCCATTTTGGGAACATTTACACACACAGAATACATTAAAAAAATATTTTATTATGCACATATGTGATCATTTTTGGACAGAAATTATTTGGTCATACATTTTTGTAATTCATAGTCATTCCCAACAGCCATAACAGACACAAAAATGCAATGCATCACATTATGTGGTTCAGATACAGCTGCCTGTGATTATGCACTTGGCCAGCAGGGGGTTTCGTGAGCACATGAAGCTTCGAGACATGAACCCTTTCTCGAACCAATTGGCTGAAGTGGTTCGATGCCTCATGAGGCTTCATCTCACCATCACTAGTTGATAGTAAAGTACAACAAATAGCGAGAATAAAAGCAAATACATACATTCAAAACTTACCAGGTAGTCCCACGGCTTCTCCGACCTCGTTCCACGCTTTATCTTTATAGCTCCGGTTTCGGTAAGCATAAAGAGTTGTATCGTAAAGTTCAGACGGCGACAATAATCTTTTCCTCCATTTTTTCAAACGGCAGGGGCGATGACCGGAGCTGCTCAAACTGATTGGTTGGCAACTATGACTCACGCGTCTTTGCTGCCAGAGTTGGGGAAATTGAACTACGCGCGTCCAGCCGCGTCTGTTCGCTGTGTTCGCTCAGTTCGCCCCGCGACAAACCCTCTGGTCGTGCTGCTTCAAACGCGTCTGATGCGCTGCTCGCTGGAAAATACGCAGCTACGCAGCTTCGACGCAGCTTTGCATTGACTTGACATGTAATCTCGACGCGCGTCAAAATTTTGACGCGTCCGGTGTGAACACACCATTAGTGTGGGCGTGTCCACGTTGGTTGTTGCTGGTTCAAAACGCCTCGGCGATGACGTCATCACTCGTGTCCTCGGGTGGTTTCACAGCGTCTCCACTCAATGACTGCGGCTCATTGCGGCTCATTGCGGCTCACTCCTTTGTTTGTCTCAGCAGATGTTTTGATGTAAATATTACAGATGTTTGGTCACACGGTAGAAGTCATCACGTTATTCTATAAGTTCACTAAAGTTATTCAACAGATGATTGTCAAGGAATAGGTCTGTGAGATGAGAAAAAGACGATCTGTGTGAATATCAATCTGAGACCGGCCCACCGTGAGGCCACACTGCCCTCTAGCGGCCATCGGTGGTAAGACCCCTCTATTAAAACCCTAAGGTTCAGAATAACAGTTGGATAGATAATGTCAGTAATAACCTTATGTTTACACACCATTTCTGTTTGTATTGTGTTATAATATATATATAACAGGCCAGTGATTATTATTTCTCTTTCTTTTAAAGATAGAGAATCAGGGCGCTTCATAATTAATATAATACATATTTGAACTTATTAATATATAATATAAATTGTATAATGATATATTATATTATTATTATATAATGTATTATCTAATCTTATTTGGCATTTTTTTGGACTGCTTTATTTTTGAGAAAATATCCAAAATGCAAAATGTTTATTTTAACAACTATTTGCAAATAACCTAAATGTAATTCCAATATGAGTTTTAAAACAGCGTCATCACGTGGGAGGGTCTCCAGCTGCCTGTCAAGAAAACACAGGAAGTCACTCACTTCCTGTTAGTTCATTCTGTAGGCAACTTGTAGTTTACAGACCTCGTTGGGATCTCCCATCATGCACTGGGCCAGGCAGTCCGTGGAGAAGCAACTGCAAGCGCCTCGCTCTCGTGAGATTATCGGTGCCCAACGTGATCATGACGTCAGGGCCAGTCGGACCACATCTAACCGCGCATGCGTGGTTCGGAGAAGGACTCTGCGGACCTTCTCCTCTCCCACGAGCCTCCGGTGTCGGTCTCCGTGTCTCCGGGAGAAATGCTGAGACTGTTGGTGAAGCAGCAAGTCCACGCGGCTTCTGGAGACACGTTGGGGCTGATTGACAGATTAATCTCAGATTATGAGGAGGACGTTTCTCGTTTTAGAGAACATGAGCGACACAGATCAGGTCGGTGCTTCTTCTTCCTGGTCCCGGTGTTACACCCCTACTGGTTTTCAAACCTACTGGTTTCCATACGCGTGCGTGTGTTGTGTTCTCTTCACATCTGCAGCGGGGCTCTGTCTCGCTCACCAGATTCGTCACACATTCACAAACATATTGCTGGAGATCTTCAAGCCTCCGTTCATATCCATTTAGGCGATTACGATTGTATACGTGAGCAGTGCATCACAGCCACGTAGGAATAAATACATTTTATAAAAAATAAAAATAAAAAGATCGCCCGACCTGGTTTCGATCTCTGTCACGCAAAATGAGACTGCACTCTAAGCCGCGCAGTCTGAGCGCTGCGCCACCAGATATTAGTTTCAACTCAAGTAATTGATATATTCAACCATTACGTCACATCTTTTGTTTCATGGAACAGTTTGGCGGAGGGGATCTGAAACAACTGGTTACCTTGTTCGGATATTTACACTTTTAAACATGTTTAGCGATGCTTGTTCGCAACGCAACAGCCACACAATACCGACAACAACTAATTGACTTCGTGACGAGTATATAATGACGATGGTACTGTGAACAGAGATTAGAAACATTGCGAACACTGAACAACAGGAAGAATGGAATACTAGTAATGTTCCATCTACAAAACAATGTAGAACATATTGCTGGAGCTCTTGAAGCCACATGTCACATCTATTTACGATTGTACAAGTGAGCACTACACATCACACATGAAGAAACACATATTTTTATAAAAAGATCGCATCATGATACAAAAATAATATTGATAAACTGTATTGACATAATTCAAGAGTTTAGAAAATGCTGCACAGCTGTCACATCTTGCAATCACAATTCCAATCAAGCAAGGACATAATTAGCAACATCTGTATAAAAGGAAACTGTCAGACAAACAAACGGAAGGGAAAAAAGACAAGAAGCTTCGATGGATCCACTTATGGTGCAAGAATTGCTTCAGTTCAAGCTAATGCATTCCTTCACATTTCCAAAAAATGATGTCTGAATATTATTTATAAAGCATCACAAAACATGTTTGGAAGTATTTGAATATCCGCCCAAGGTAACCAATTGTTTCAGGTTGCCTCGACCAAACTGTTCCCATGACGCATACGAGTTGTGACGTAATGGATGAATATCAAAATTACTTGACTTGCAGTTAATATCTAGTGGCGCATAGACTGCTGCGCTATACAGTGGCCAGATTTTGCTTGAAGGAGATTGAAACCAGGTCGTTGCGATCTTTTTATAAAAATATGTGTTTCTTCATGTGTGATGTGTAGTGCTCACTTCACAATCGTAAATAGATGTGACATGTGGCTTCAAGAGCTCCAGCAATATGTTCATCATTGTTTTGTAGATGGAACATTACGAGTATTCCATTCTTCCTGTTGTTCAGTGTTCGCAATGTTTCTAATCTCTGTTCAACCATCAGTACGCCATTATATACTCGTCACGAAAGTCAATTAGTTGTTGTCGGTATTGTGTGGCTGTTGCGTTGCGAACAAGCATCGCTAAACATGTTTCAAAGTGTAAATATCTGAACAAGGTAACCAGTTGTTTCAGATCCCCTCCGCCAAACTGTTCCCATGAAACAAAAGATGTGACGTAATGGTTGAAACCAGGTCGGGCGATCTTTTATTTTTATTTTTTTATTTCTTCATACGTGGCTGTGATGCACTGCTCACTTATACAATCGTAATCGCCGAAATGGATATGAACGGAGGCTTGAAGATCTCCAGCAATATGTTTGTGAATGTGTGACGAATCTGGTGAGCGAGACAGAGCCCCGCTGCAGATGTGAAGTGAACACAACACACGCACGCGTAGGGAAACCAGTAGGTTTGAAAACCAGTAGGGGTGTAACACCGGTCTTCATGCTCGTTTTACGGCTTTACGTCACATTTAGTCCGTTTCCAGCTCGTTGGTTGTAGTCAGCGAGACTTTTGGTGAACATGGTTCGTCTCCAGCTCTCCTCTGACCATAAGAGTGACGTAAAGCGATCAGTGTCGTAAAGCGGTCAGAGTGTCTGATCTCTCTGGTGTTCTGCAGCCTCAGTCTTTGATGTGACTTCAGCTCCAGAAGCTGTGGTGAAAGGGTTAAACTGCATTGAGTGCAGCTGGTCCTTTAGTCTGAGTTGTTTCTGATGATTATCTTTTGAATCAAAATTACAATTTAAAACACCATCAAGTCACTTCTAGGTCACACTGAGTTGTGGTGTTTCACAATCTATTGGGATCAGATTATAATCTGCATATAAACCAAAACAACACAAAGAGATGTGAGACATTGTTAGTGTGGGAACGTATTTATTTCAGCTTGTTAGAAACTGAACAATGAGACGGTTTAGTAGCTTTATATTAATAAAGTAATACTATGAACCAGGTTGTTTATATTAATTAAGTAATACTATGAACCAGGTTGTTTATATTAATAAAGTAATACTATGAACCAGGTTGTTTATATTAATAAAGTAATACTATGAACCAGGTGTTTGTATTAATAAAGTAATACTATGAACCAGGTTGTTTATATTAATAAAGTAATACTATGAACCAGGTTGTTTATATGAATAAAGTAATACTATGAACCAGGTTGTTTATATGAATAAAGTAATATTATGAACCAGGTGTTTGTATTAATAAAGTAATACTATGAACCAGGTTGTTTATATGAATTAGGGCTGCAACAACGAATCGATAAAAATCGATTATTAAAATAGTTGGCAACGAATTTCATTATCGATTCGTTGTGTCGCGCGATTATTACGGCGCTCAATAAGTCACGGAGTATAAACAAAGTTGAGTTGAGCGCAGAGCGGCGCAGGAGAAACAAGAGCGGAGGGAGAGACGGAACGCTGCGTTGTGAGAGCCAATCAGCTGAGCTGCTCCTCTGTTGATGAATCTGGTGGCTGCTGCTGCTCACGTGGCGCTGGATGCGGAAGTCATTCACGTCGTCGGAGACATTCACGGAGCTAAGTGCGCCTCCGGGTGACGTTATGAACCCAGACACCAGGGCGCTACATGTCACGTGTGTGGCATTTCCACAAGAGTATAACGTGGCGTGGTTATTTATTCCGTGGCGGATGGCGAAATAGTTTTCCATGGACAAGCAACAGATAAATCACGACTCGCTGTGGCGCTGCGGCGTGCAGACAACATTTAACGGAGCGAGCAGCGCTCGCTCTGATCATCTTTTAATGAAGAATCGATACTAAAATATGCTAAATCACATCGTTTTTAACGATACGGGTGCTTTGTTAGTATCGCTACACGTGCAGCGTGACAGCAGCAGATGAAGTGACTAACATTCAATAACCTAACTTCCCAAACGCTGTGGACATCTGAGCGCTGATTGGCGGGCCGAGACGTCACGTCATCAAAGATGTTTGATTGTGAAGAGCACCACTTCACATTTTTTCCGATCTCACTGCAATCTCAGCAGCGGGCCAGGTGAAAATAATAAATCGGAGAACGCGTCTCTGATATTGTTCAGGGGCGGGGCCACAGGGACCACTGCTCAGGAGAGGAAAGCTGTCAGTCTGTTTGTGACGGGTTCATCACCATGGTGACCAGTGGATCTCCAGGACCTTTCCATGACTTTAAACCAAATTTCAATGATTAAACATTTTGTGAAAACTCTGTCTATACGTGACAAAGTGAGAAGATGTAGTATTTAAACTAACAATGAGAATTCCAAAGCATACCGTATATATATCGTGTAAATTAACATTTGAATAAAACAAATTTGCATTAGTTTTCCACATATTTTGGGATTTTATTTTTTTCAATTACTTTTCTAGGCCTGTTAATAGCCATTTAAAAATTCCATGACTTTTCCAGGTTTTCCATGACTGTACACCCTGTTTTGAATAAAGGGTTGACAATTAAAGTTTTTTTAGTTTTTTTATCCGATTAATCGATTAATCGATTATCAAAATAATCGTTAGTTGCAGCCCTAATATGAATAAAGTAATATTATGAACCAGGTGTTTCATGTCATCTTGATGACAAAGTCTCTCAGATCTTTTTTGTAGTCCATCTCCTGGACGTTGTAGTTCCACCGTGCAGACTGACCTCACTAACATGCCGTCGCATCATAACTACGTAGTTTGGTGAGAGTGGAGTCTGATCCTCTTCCTAACTCCTCATGAACTCTCCTTCCCATCTCTCCTTGACCCCGTGACGTGTTCCCCAGAGGTCAAGGAGAAGTGGTTAGGAAGCGACATTAGGAGGTCACTATCTGACTGTTGGACTGTGACCTTCTGTGTCCGTCTCCAGGAGAAATGCTGAGACTGTTGGTGAAGCAGAGACTCCAGGCTTCTGAACACACTCTGAGACAGATTAACAGATTAACAGCAGATTATGAAGAGGAACTTTCTGGTTTGAGTGAAAATGAGACACAAACTCCTGAGGCCGTGTTCAACCCTCGAGTTCAGCTGCACAGATCAGGTTTGTGCTTTCATTATTATCCCGTCTTCGTGCTCGTGTTCGGGTTTACGTCGACGCGAGGAGATGTCGAGTAAATAATAATAAATGAGAGGAGGGCCCCTCCTGTGAGGAAGGAGCACACGAGCAGATCCGAGGTCAGGACCACGTCACGGGATGTGGGTGCTGGAAGAGCCGGACTTGTTTTGGGAGAGCAGTCGTTTTGGGTTTTGACCTGTGCTGCCTGAGAAGGACTCTGTGATGCATCACATGAGCTTCTGTTTGACACGTGATCAGAGAATAAATCCTCCCGCTGGAAAGGAGAGAACGAGAGAAGGTCGGTGGCTGAATTATGACTTCAGACATCCAGTTGTGGAAATACGTTAGTGTGGTGCATTGTTTTATAGTAATGTTCATTGTTTTACAGTAATGTTCATTGCTTTATAGTAATGTTCATTGTTTTATAGTAATGTTCATTGTTTTATAATAATGTACATTGTTTTATAGTAATGTACATTGTTTTATCGTAATGTACATTGTTTTATAGTAATGTTCATTGTTTTATAATAATGTACATTGTTTTATAGTAATGTACATTGTTTTAGAGTAATCTTCATTGTTTTATAGTAATGTTAATTGTTTTATAATAATGTTCATTGTTTCATAGTAATGTACATTGTTTTATAGTAATGTTCATTGTTTTATAGTAATGTACATTGTTTTATAATAATCATTGTTTTATAGTAATGTTCCTTGTTTTATAATAATGTACATTGTTTTATAGTAATGTACATTGTTTTATAGTAATGTACATTGTTTTATAATGTTCATTGTTTTATAGTAATGTTCATTGTTTTATAGTAATGTACATTGTTTGATAGTAATGTACATTGTTTTATCGTAATGTTCATTGTTTTACATTAATGTACATTGTTTTATCATAATGTACATTGTTTTATAATAATGTACATTGTTTTATATTAATGTACATTGTTTTATAGTAATGTACATTGTTTTATAGTAATGTACATTGTGGTACATTGTTCTATAGTAATGTTCATTGTTCTATAGTAATGTTCATTGTTCTATAGTAATGTACATTGTTCTATAATAATGTATATTGTGGTACCACTCTCTCTCTACTCGATTCTCTTTGTCCTCTTAAGACTCGACCGGTTCCCAAACCCTCTCCTCTCCTCTCCGTGGTCGTCTGACTCGGTGATCTCGAGCCACATGGCGAGCGACGGAAAGGAAATGGCGATAATCTAATCAAGCTGACGACCTGCTCTCCTCTCAATCTCTCCTCTCCTCCTTCTCTGTCTCTGCAGCCAAAAGCTCTTTCTTCCTCACCAACATTCGGTCTTCTTTCTCTCACCCCAAAGAACTCGTCTCTATCTTCTCCAACCTCCTTGACCCCCCTGTCCCCCTCCTCCTTCCACCCTTCTGCCACTTTGTGACTACTTTACAAACGAGAAGACGACATGCCCTCCTTTACTAACCCATCTTCTATCCTCACCCACTTCTTCTTCATCCCCTCTTTCCTCTTTCACCCCTTGTCTCCTAATCAAGTTCTTGGCTTGGTGACCTCCCACCGACCACCTGCCCCTTGACCCCGTCCCGGCTCACATCCTCGAGACTGTTGCTCCTGACCTATGACCTTTCACCCTTCTTATTAACGGCTCCCTCTCAACTGGCTGTTTCCCCAACTCTCTGAATGAGGCGAGAGTCAACCCTCTCCTGAAGAACGCATCGACCCGTCTGAAGTCAGCAACTCCAGACGGTCTCTCTTCCTCCTTTTCTTTCCAAAACTCTGGGCGAGCTATCTTCAACCAAGTGTCCTCTGTCTCCACGGCACCTTTCAAGGCTATCTCCATGGCCGACCATCTTGCGGACTGTGAACTCTGTCTGTTGTGGCCTGGGAGGAGACGACATACCAGACCACGCACACACAAACTTTCAATATACTGATTGCATTCACTACCCCCTCCCCATCCCATCGCCTGCTTCTTACCCCCAGTGTGACGGACGGGGCTGTGGCTGCGCTGCTGTGTTGGCGCCCGGACCGGCTGGCTGCTTATCGGTGCTGGTCACCTTCTGCCCCAATGGATGGGCTTAGATCACCCAGTTGTTGGATTACCTCCTCCCCTTCCTACTCGTTGCAAGTCATGTCTAAAATGTATGTGCTTATGTGCTAAGGTGTTTTTTCATGCTCCACACTGTACCTCTCGGGCATAGTCGGGGTTGGTGTTTTTTTCTCGCCTTCTTCCCTCATGTTATGCTGTAATCTTTCATCCACCCTTTCTTGCAATCTCGATGCTTTTGTACCTGTACTCTGGCAACGACAAATAAATATATCAATCAAAAAAAAAAATCTGAAGAGGCACATCGGCGTCCACACAGGAGAGAAACCATTCAATTGTGATGATTGTGGGAAAAGATTTACACAACAGGGAAATCTGAAGAGGCACATCGGAGTCCACACAGGAGAGAAACCATTCAGTTGTGATGATTGTGGGAAAAGATTTACACAACAGGGAAGTCTGACGACACACATGAGAGTCCACAGGAGAGAAACCATTCAGTTGTGATGATTGTGGGAAAAGATTTAAATGACAGGGAGATCTACACTACTGATGTTACTGACTGCCACACTTCACTACGTTGTGTTCCGTTATGACGTTAAATAAACACTTTTTCCTTAATTTAATGCTGTGTCCGTGCCATATTTGCCATGCCCTAAGAGCCGGGTTGTGACAACGGCAACTTCAGCATCCAGCCCCTGAGGTGAGCGCCATTCCCACGGCGACACACACTGATATGAACACACTTATTCCATACATACAATAATATGGACACGCCTATTGACCTCCCAATAGCATCAGATAAAGGATTCATCTCTATACTGGTCTTGTTCGACACCATTGACCATGACATCCTGTTACAGAGACTGGATCAGTCGATTGGCATTTCATGCACCGCACTAAGTTGGTTTAAATCCTATTTATCAGATCGATCTCAGTTTGTATTTGTAAACGATGACGCCTCGATAACCACCAACGTTAGTCACGGAGTTCCACAAGGTTCTGTGCTTGGACCAATTTTATTTACCTTATACATGCTTCCTCTGGGCAATATTATCAGGAAACACTCCATAAACTCTCATTGTTATGTAGATGATACTCAATTATATCTATCGATAAAACCAGAGGAGACCAACCAGCTCAGTGAAATTTAAGCATGTCTTAAAGACATAAAAACATGGATGACCTGCAACTTCTTGATGTTAAACTCAGACAAAACCGAAGTAATTTTACTCGGCCCTGAGCGCCTCAGAGATCAATTATCTGGTGATGTGGTTTCTGTAGACGGCATTGCCCTGGCATCCAACACCACTGTAAAGAATCTCGGCGTTATCTTCGATCGGGACTTGTCCTTTAACTCCCACGTAAAGCAAATCTCAAGGACTGCATTCTTTCATCTACGCAATATTTTTAAAATCAGACACATGCCAAAAAGATGCCGAAAAACTGGTTCATGCGTTCGTTACTTCTCGACTGGATTACTGCAACTCCTTATTATCAGGCTGCTCTAATAAGTCTCTTAGGTCCAGTTGATCCAGAATGCTGCAGCTCGTGTTCTCATTGAAACTAAGAAAAGAATACATGACTCTGCACTATTGCTCTGCACTGGCTACCCGAAAATCAAGAATAACATTTAAAATTCTTCAAAATTATTACAAAGTTCTTTAACCATAAATTCAAGAAGTCAGAGAAACTTTTAAACCCAATTAAATGAGAACAATGTCGTTGATCAATACCAGATTTATTTTTTCATAAATCACCAAATAAAACGCAGAATCATCTGATCTGGTTCACCGTGAGCTCTTTGATGAGTTGCCTGTTGTTTGCTGCTGAGGGTGTCGTCTACAGGGGCTTCTCTTGAACAGCCTGTTGACGTCCCTCCAGATGGAGGGAGTCTCATGGTGCTGTAATCGTCCCTTTGTCTTCCACTAACTCCGAGCATTCATTCATATGGGCCCATGGCCAAGTACCACACACAGTCTGAGATGGTACAGGAGCTATTCATGAGGTATAGAAGAACAACGCTAAGGTGACTCAAGACAAATGGCTTATGACATTCTCCATGCGGAGGCGGAGACCACACCGAAGTCCTGCGGTTGATGACTGGAACAGAGATGGCTTGCCGAGCCCTTCAGTTGAAAGGGAATAACCCAAACAACACCAACAATATCCCTGTATGTAGGACTGCTATCTCAACACAGCGATCCATGAGGGCAGAAACCAACCAGCGTCCCAACCTTGAGTTAATGGACCGTTCTGTAGGAAATTATTTTCACGGATCAAAATATAAATGACGTAATGGGCCATGACGCTATACACTATACTTAAGGGCATAAAGTGCCAAACCACAACTCATCATACTCTCGGGAATGAGTGTGAGTCAGTATGCTTGTTTACCTGCAATGAGTCATTGATGAGACGGGCGACACAGATTTGTGTTTGGTCCGTCATTGCTCCTAACCAGTTCTGGTCGCTGTCATTAGAACAGGCAGAGTTGTTGTGTGAAATGTCCCCGCACACTGGCCATTTGTATCTCCAAGAATTTTTCTTCTAGCTGGGACGGGCCTGATTCCACCGGTGGGCTTTGTTTACAAATGGGTTGTATACTATTCTTTGCAGTCGGGTCTTTGTGGTTGGAGTACCGCCAAACTTCTTTGAAAAGCCTCTTCACCCGTCAACGCCTGAAACATGGAGAATATTCCGCCGTTCACTTCACACAGCGTACCTTTATCGCCAACTTGAAAACAGTTGTCATTTCCCCCTGAAGTGACAGAATTCATTGAGCAGGTTGACTATGTTTTAAGATTCTTTGTCACTGTGCCGCCAGCAGAGGGTTCGACGCGTGAGACTCGCCTGCAGCGATGAACCCGAACTGTAAGACTCCTGAACGCGGCCCAGACACACGGGTGGATCCGGTCCTTTTTCAAAATAATATATTTTTCCGACTGATTTAAAATGTAAAAAAATTACAACTTTTTTTATTCACTGTTTTTCCGGGCACCGTTCCTAACCAGTTGTGGGATTGCACAATAATGCCCGGGGTTGGGGACCCGTTCTAAAATGACAAGCCAAACCGATAGCTTATTCGGTGTTCATCGTTATTGCAGTGCTAACTTTCTGTATTGTGTGTATTGTAGCATTGGCCCAGTTCCTGTTGTTGACTTTGTCCATTCAGAGGCAGGATCCAGAAGAATTACGACAATTCCCCGAGCGGACGCTCATGAACAAGCTTTGATTATCACATGTCTGGCAACTTATCAGCTTGGATGAAACAAGGGTGGCAGTCCTTGGGACCAAGCTGAGGCCATGTTGACTGGTCAGGTGTGTCGAACCAAAAGGATGCTTGTTCACACTGTACCTAAGTTTCCATGCAGAGACACCCAACTCCTCCTCCGTTGCTTCTTGTGTTCCTCCTACACTCCATGCTTCCAATAAATGAGTCTTGCTTTCACTGTTTCTGCAGATGTATGCAGTTCATTTAGCTGCGGAACAAGGGGTTCAGTATTGACAAGATATTTATCTATTCACAGAACCAAAAGCATTGAGATGAAACATGAAACTATTATCACAGCCTTTATCCTGTACCTTGGCTAGAAAGAGAGGCGTTATTTGAAGACTGCCTGTAAGTTTTTAATGTATTTATTCATTTTATTTGACTGGAAGTTTGTGTAATGTTTAATGAGCTGTTAGTTAATTAATATGTTGATGTCATTGTCTAAATTCTTATTGTATGTTATATCCAGGTGGACAGCCACAGTGATGCAACCAATGCACATCGTGAAGATCGTGGGTTGTCCGTGGCAACGATGGAGAAGATCCCGCTGAGGTACTTCGATCCTCCTTGAAGGCGAGGAGATGTTATGGATGCGCAGCGTGCCAAAGCTTGTATGTTGTTGATGGGTTTTATTTACGCCATGAACCTCGCTTTTTACCCACCAGCATTGCGCTACACATTTGAAGTTTTAAAAAAAACTTCTTCTTGAACTGATGGGATTGCCGTCTCCAAGTACTCGGGTTTGAAGATGAAGTTGTTGTCCTAAATGAACACCAACTGCAATGTCTAGCAGCTGCTTCAACACGGACATGTTGGTGCGAGTCAAGTGAGGCACCTGTTCTGTCACTGGATGCAGATTAAAACAAATAATGTTTTATCCTTTAAAAATACAGTGATATTTTTATTTATTTTATTTTATAGTCGAGAGTTTATAGTTAGGCTGAATCAGGTTCACCTGGTCCAGCCCCTTGATATGCTGCTATAGGCTTATAGCTGCCGGGGACGCTTAGGATGCACTGAGCACCCATCTCCTCCTTTTCTCTCCTTAGAGATGAATTTTCATCTCAATCACATCGCTACTAACTCTGCTTTCTCCCCGAGTCCTTGACTTCACGCCCGCCTGGGGGTCATCGGACCCTTATGAGATGACGCCATAGATCCCATCTGCCTGATGCCATCATCGAGGTCTGGGATATCGTGGAATTACTGCTACCAACTAACGACGCCCAGTCTGCTGTTGAGACTACGCCCACTGTTGAGACCACCACTCCTCCTCTCTTCACCGCCATCTGCCTGATGGATCGTGAGGTTCCATCGTGGAATATGCCTACTACGTAACTATTCATACACTCTGTCATATTCATTGAATGTATTTTAACTTGGAAATCTGTCCTTCTGGTCATATTACATCTATTGTTCTGTCCATCCTGGAGAGGGATCCTCTCTGCTGTTGCTCTGAAGGGTTATCTGGGAGTTTTTCCTGATCCGATGTGAGGTCAAAGGTCAAAGGTCAGGGATGCTCTATGTGGCCATGATTGTAAAGCACTATGAGGGGAATTTGTGAAATTGGGCTATATAAATAAACTGAATTGAATTGAATTTATTATCCGAAGTGTGAAAAGGGCGGAGCCTATAAAAGGGAGTGGGAAGCTCACCTGGGCCTTTCTTCCTGTAGTCACACACCTGAGAGAGCACACAGTGAGAGAGCAGCCATCTTAGCGTGCTCTTTTTATTGCTGCTGTCAACAGCTATATCTTATTTAGTGTAAGCGGGCGTGACTCCTAAAATGACCAACACATTGTGTGATCAGGTATACGTTATGTTTTTATTTAACCCCACATGGTTTACTTTCTTGTCTGCACTTTGATGCATGTATTAAATGTAGAAGTGACTCCACCCAGTCTGTGAGTCCTGTGTTTCCGGTCCAGTGGCCTCTGGCCCCAGTGTATTCTGGGTGTTTCCTTGAGGGGGAACCAGAGGGTTGGCGCCTGCCTACAGCGCGACACCTGTGAGTCAGGACACAGTGGACCGAAAGACAGAAGCACTCCAGCTGGGAGCGCTCACCTCTTCTCACACATCCCTGGTTCTAGACATCACTTAAAGGCACAGCACACACAATTGACATGCAGTGGTGCTGAAACAGTCACACTCGGTGACCTCCAGAGGAGCCGACCTCCGTGGTTTGAGAAGTGAAGCCGATGCGTGACGGAAAGAACCTTGAACGTTACATGAAACCTTCAGTGAAGTCTGTGAGACGTGTTGGACCACCACCTCTGAAGTTATGGGAAAAGAAATTCGACTTTAGAGATTTACTGATTGATTATGATACTCTTTTTTATTTTATAAAACACAGTACATCATGTGTACGCTGATTTTCGGGGAAAACAAGTCAACAACAACAACATTTAGTCTACAAATGTATTAATAGAATAATTTGCATGAAGTTCTAAGAACAAAATATTCCTTGATAAAGAAGCTCTGGTGCTTTCTTAAGACTCATGCAGAGGAAGAGAAACTTAAAATTAAAGAATACATCAATAACAATATTCATCAAACATTTAGAGCTCAGAGCATTTTACATTTCCCTGCAGATAAATATGAGTTCAGGTAAACAAAGAGCATCATGAGCAGTGAGAGGCCCCATGACTCAACACACACAGGAAGGAGTGCCACCTACAGGAAACTCAGACACCTACAACAACAAGGGAGAAGATGGACAGTCCCGCCCACAAGGTTTGATTGACAGGTGAAGAAAAGTCTGCTCTTGAATGCGGCGATGATGGAAACAAAATAAGTTTCCCAGACTTAAAACACAGACTTTAACCAGATGTCCCTGAACTCACTTCTGTCTATTTGAGTTTACTTGAACTCAGCAGTGTCTCCAGAAGAATAAAACTTAAGTCCAGCATAGAGAGGCTGAGTGAATGTAGGTCTGACCTGTGGAGGAGAGTCATGGTGTTTCAGAGACGCTTGTAGAATGACAGAATACCTGCTCTGCAGATGCAGGTACCACCCTAATCTGGAGGACCGAGGACCAGAGACGGAATTTGACATTTGTTGTGAAAAAAATATATTAAATGTTATTGAAAAAGTAACGCAATTCAAGATTTATTATTGTTTCCAAACACATTCATCATAGCTCCTGTTCTGATGATATTCTTGTATGAGACGGCTAGCATCTAACTCCTCCTCTCCACTCCACCTCCAAGTAACAACGTCCAGTCAGACTCTCTCTACTCAGAACCTGACAACATCCAGTGAACCTGTCTGAGTGACTAGAATAAGACTGATCTTCCATCACAACTGTTGCTTTTCTGTTCCCATCAGATAATAACAGCTGTGTGTGTGCTGTGTTTGGATCCAGAGTGATGTCACATGAATACCTTTAAGAATCCAGCTCTGGTCTCGGGCTCTGCTTGTGAAGGAGACAGTAAACGCAGCTTCCACTTCAGTCACTGCCAGTGAGACGCTTGTCCACTTGTCCCCAGAACGTCCTGTAGTTTATCTCTGACTTCGACAGTTTTCAGCCGTCCACGTCCTCAAAGTGTCTCAGAGACTTGATATCGATGCCGGACGAGTGTGTAGACTCAGCGCATGGTGACAGTGAGGGGTAGTGGAGGAAACTGCTTGAGATCCTCTGTGTGTGACAGCAGCTTCAGCTCAGCCTCGTTCCTCTTCAGCTCAGTGATCTCCTGCTCCAGCTTCTCCTGGAAGCTCTTGGACCGACTCACTTCAGTTCTCTGCCGGGATCTGACCTGCTGCTCACGCCAGAGCTTCTGTTCTCCATGAGCCGGATCAGCTCAGTGAAGATCTTCTCACTGTCCTCCACTGTTTTATCAGCAGAGAGGTTGAGGGCCTCCACCTCCTGATGGAGCAGCTTCAGGTCTTTCTCTCGGTCCTGGATTCTCTGCTGATGTTGAGCTTCCACTCCCTCCAGCTCTCTGCCTCTCGGTCCTTTCTGCTGCAGCTGAGACTGTGTCGTGGCCTTTATGTTCATCCACAGAGCAGAGGTAACAGATACACTGCTGATCAGTACGGCAGAACATCTTCATCACCTCGTCATGACGAGAGCAGATGTTCTCCTGGAGCTTGTTGGAGGGCTCCACCAGCTTGTGTTTCTTTAATGGAGCAGAGTCATAATGAGGCTGAAGATGTTTCTCACAGTAAGAAACCAGACACACCAGACAGGACTTGAAGGCCTTCAGTCTCCTCCCAGTGCAGACATCACAGGCCACATCTTCAGCTCCAGCATAGCAGTGATCAGCAGGAGCAGCTTGGAGTCCAGTCTTCTTCAGCTGCTCCACTAGAGCTGCCAACATGGTGTTCTTCAGCAGGACAGGCCTCAGTGTGAAGGTCTTCCTACACTGAGGGCAGCTGAGGAGTTTCTTCCCCTCCTCTTCCTCCCAGTGGGTTTGAATACACCTCATGCAGTAGCTGTGTCCACAGGGAATAGTCACAGGCTCCTTTAGGAGATCCAAACAGATGGAACAAGAAAAGTTTCATCCAGCTGAACTCCTTTCTGCTCCATTTCACCTCTCAGGAGCAACGACTGTCTGAGTTTCACTTCCTCAGAAGCGACTCTGCTTTTGACTTCTGATGTGAACAACATGTGACGGTTCAGTGAACGGGCGGTCAGCTTTAGTGGGAGGGAACCAGGAAGTGTGTGGACAGAGTGCAGCCGCCTGTGTTTGAGAGCAGGAGGAAGAGGAGGGGCTTATCAAGCTGGACTTCATTCCTGGAGGAGGAGCGGCGCTGTGAATGTGAACTTTGTTCTCATTTACAGACAAAGACTCTGTTACAACCTGCTCCATGTTTACATCACCTCACTTTCTTCATTTTAACATATTTATGTGCTGCCCAGATGTTGATGATTGCTCCATATTTCTACAACTCTTCCTCAAATCCAGTTTGCCTGCTGAGGTTTGTCCCAGTGGTTTGTTTGTCCTCCTGAACCAGTTTGCTGCCTGTCATTGAAACAGCCGAGCAGGTAGAAGCAGTCGTCAGGAGCCTCCCTCACAGAGTCTAACGCCCCCGGCTCGCCCTCTGCATGCCTTCATGTTATAAATCTCTCTGCAGACGCCATCTCTACATGTAACTCTCTGGGTCAAGTCGACGCTCTGATGCAGCAGCTGTCTCAAGTGGAACACGACAACAGGATCTGACATGAGATGCCGAGGCAGCGAGCAACCAGTATGATGATGAATACTGCCTCTGTTATTCTCCACGAGCACGAGGGCTCAGAGGCGTAAGCTTGTGACTCCTCTTCACGACATGCAACATGTGTTTTAAAGCTAGACTACAAGTATAATTCATATGTGGAGGTCAGAAGTTGTTCAATTACTCCATGAATAATTCCATGATCTCACACCTTAATATTGTTGCCACAGACCAAGAAACCAGTTTGTAGAACAGGAAGTCGGCAACCAGCCAGACTCAGTTGAAGGTAATGGTTCACCGGACGCTGGGGCGGAGTAATAAATGGGTCGAGGAACCACAGGACCGCAGAGTACTTCCACTTTTTAGTGGACTGAGCTGCACTCCCGCTGCGCTTCGCTCTCTCTCTTCTCTCTTTGACACGTGTTCTGAGACTTTTCCACCCACGGCGGCAATCTCCTCTGCCATGAAACACATATGTGCGGTTGGTTGATAGTAGTGTTATTACGAGATGTGCCGACAGGCGTGTGTCGAGTAATGGAGGCGTTTCCTCGGCCGTATCGAGGCGCTTGCTTTATTTAGGGAGGAGCCAAAATGATGACGCCCGAAGCCTCGCTGCCCGGCTGTACCACGTGACTGTCAAGTTTTATGGGTTCAGATATTGCCGAGGTTTGACAGCAATATAAACCCCTCATTCAAAATATGGGTTGTTGGTTGAGAGTTTAGAGAGTTTAGAGAGAGAGATAGTTTGGGGAGTTAGGAGAGTGAGGCGAGAAGGACAGGTGATAAGATGGAACTGTTGAGAAACTGTTATTTCTGAATACAAATGAATAAATGTCCCTTGTCCTGTACATCACTGTCCAAGTTACACAAGCATATTCAGTCCCCTTCCTAGTTACACACACACGCTCACTGTCCTCTGCCTGCTTAAGCCCATGCCATTTTCCTAAAGTGACATAATAACATTATTACACAACCTACCACACATCATACATGACATTCCCATTTTGGGAACATTTTACACACAGAATACATTAAAAATATTTTATTATGCACATATATATGATCATTTTTTGGACAAGAAATGATTTGGTTGCATACATTTTATAATTCATAGTCATTCCCAACAGCCATACAACAGACACAAAATGCAATGCATCACACAGTTAATTCATAGATACAGCTGCCTGTGATTAAGTGCACTTGGCCAGCAGGGGTTTCGTGAGCACATGAAGCTTCGAGACATGAACCCTTTCTGAACCAATATGGCTGAAGTGGTTGATGCCTCATGAGGCTTCATCTCACCATCACTATGGTTGATAGTAAAGTACAAACAAATAGTCATAAAAGCAAATACATACATTCAAAACTTACCAGGTAGTCCCCACGGCTTCTCCGCACCTTGTTCCAAACGCTTTTATCTTTTATAAGCTCCGGTTTCTGTAAGCATATAAAGAGTTGTGCTCGTATAAAGTTCAGGCGGCGACAATATATCTTTTCCTCCATTTTATCGGCAGGACGATGACGAGCGGAGCTGCTCAACGCTGATTGGTTGACGCATCTATGACTCGCGGCCGCTTTTGCTGCCAGAGTTGGGGAAATTGAACTCACTACAATCAACGTCAGCCGGCCTGTTCGCTGTGTTCGCCCAGTTCGCCTTCTTCAAGGACAAACCCTCTGGTCGGGTTGCTTCAAACGCTGGCCTGATGCGCCGTGCTCGCTGGAAAACACGCAGCCACGCAGCTTCTCACGCAGCTTTGCATTGACTTGACATGTAATCTCGACGCCGCCAAAATTTTGACGCGTCCGGTGTGAACAACACACCATTGGTGTGGCGTGTCCACGTTGAGTTGTTGCTGGTTCAAAACGCCTCGGCGATGACGTCATCACTCGTGTCCTCGGGTGGTTTCACAGCGTCTCCACTCAATGATCGCTCGGCTCATTGCGGCTCATTGCGTACTACCTTTGTTTGTCTCAGCAGATGTTTTGATGTAAATATTACAGATGTTTGGTCACACGGTAGAAGTCATCACGTTATTCTATAAGATTCACTAAAGTTATTCAACAGATGATTGTCAAGAACAGGTCTGTGAGATGAGTAAAAACGATCTGTGTGAATATCAATCTGAGACCGGCCTGCACCGTGAGGGCCACACTGCCCTCTAGCGGCCATCGGTGGTAAGACCTCTATTAAAAAACCCTAAGTTCAGAATGCCAACAGTTGGATAGATAATGTCAGTAATAACCTTATGTTTACAATATCATTTCTGTTTTTATTGTGTTATAATATATATATAACAGGCCAGTGATTATTATTTCTCTTTTCTTTTCAAAGATAGAGAATCAGGGCGCTTCATAATTAATATAATACATATTTGAACTTATTAATATATAATATAAATTGTATAATGATATATTATATATATCTGATCTTATTTGGCATTTTTTTGGACTGCTTTATTTTTGAGAAAA
This sequence comes from Pseudoliparis swirei, assembly GCF_029220125.1. Classification (NCBI taxonomy): domain Eukaryota; kingdom Metazoa; phylum Chordata; class Actinopteri; order Perciformes; family Liparidae; genus Pseudoliparis; species Pseudoliparis swirei. Next base: position 258,499 of record NC_079395.1, on the reverse strand, counting down.
TATCCAAAATGCAAAATGTTTATTTTAACAACTATTTGCAAATAACCTAAATGTAATTCCAATATGAGTTTTAAAACAGCGTCATCACGTGGGAGGGTCTCAGCTGCCTGTCGAAAACACAGGAAGCTCACTTCCGTTAGTTCATTCTGTAGGCAACTTGTAGTTTACAGACCTCGTTCGGATCTCCCATCATGCACTGGGCCAGGCAGTCCGTGGAGAAGCAACTGCAAGCGCCTAGCTCTCGTGAGATTATCGGTGCCCAACGTGATCATGACGTCAGGGCCAGTCGGACCACATCTAACCGCGCATGCGTGGTTCGGAGAAGGACTCTGCGGACCTTCTCCTCTCCCACGAGCCTCCGGTGTCGGTCTCCGTGTCTCCGGGAGAAATGCTGAGACTGTTGGTGAAGCAGCAAGTCCACGCAGCTTCTGGAGACACGTTGGGGCTGATTGACAGATTAATCTCAGATTATGAGGAGGACGTTTCTCGTTTTAGAGAACATGAGCGACACAGATCAGGTCGGTGCTTCTTCTTCCTGGTCGGTGTTACACCCCTACTGGTTTTCAAACCTACTGGTTTCCCTACGCGTGCGTGTGTTGTGTTCTCTTCACATCTGCAGCGGGGCTCTGTCTCGCTCACCAGATTCATCACACATTCACAAACATATTGCTGGATCTTCAAGCCTCCGTTCATATCCATTTAGGCGATTACGATTGTAGTGAGCAGTGCATCACAGCCACGTAGGAATAAATATTTAATAAAAAATAAAAATAAAAAGATCGCCCGACCTGGTTTCGATCTGTCACGCAAAATGAGACTGCACTCTAAGCCGCTTAGTCTGAGCGCGCCACCAGATATTGGTTTCAACTCAAGTAATTGATATATTCAACCATTCACATCTTTTGTTTCATGGAACAGTTTGGCGGAGGGATCTGAAACAACTGGTTACCTTGTTCGGATATTTACTTTTAAACATGTTTAGCGATGCTTGTTAGCAACGCAACAGCCACAAATATCGACAACAACTAATTGACTTCGTTGAGTATAATGACGATGGTACTGTGAACAGAGATTAGAAACATTGCGAACACTGAACAACAGGAAGAATGGAATACTCGTAATGTTCCATCTACAGAACAATGTAGAACATATTGCTGGAGCTCTTGAAGCCACATGTCACATCTATTTACGATTGTACAAGTGAGCACTACACATCACACATGAAGAAACACATATTTTTATAAAAAGATCGCATCATGATACAAAAATAATATTGATAAACTGTATTGACATAATTCAAGAGTTTAGAAAATGCTGCTGCTGCTCTTTCCACATCTTGCAATCACAATTCCAATCAAGCAAGGACATAATTAGCACCATCTGTATAAAATGACACTGTCAGACAAACAACGTAAGGGAAAAAGACAAGAAGCTTGATGGATCCACTTATGGTGCAAGAATTGCTACTTCAGTTCAAATAACAAACAAATCATTCCTTCATTTCCAAAAAAAAATGATGTCTGAATATTATTTATAAAGCATCACAAAAACATGTTTGAAGTATTTGAATATCCGCAGGTATTACTAATTGTTTCAGGTTGTTGCCTCGACTTCAAACTATTCCCATGACGCATCACGGTTGTGGCGTAATGGATGAATATCAAAATTACTTGACTTGCAGTTAATATCTAGTGGCGTAGCGCATAGACTGCTAGCTATAGGAGTCGCCAGATTTTGCTTGAAGGAGATTGAAACCAGGTGCTAAGTATGCGATCTTTTTATAAAATATGTGTTTCTTCATGTGTGATGTGTGAGTACTCATAGCTCTGTACAATAAATAGATGTGGACATGTGGCTTCAAGAAAAGCTCAGCAATATGTTCATCATTGTTTTGCTGGAGGTGGAGATGAACATTACTAGTATTCCATTCTTCCTGTTGTTCAGTGTTCGCAAATTGTTTCTAATCTGTTCATGTACCATCATCATTATATACTGCTGAGGTACCATCGCCGACAATTAGTTGTCGGTATTGTTTAACTGTGTGTGGCTGTTGCGTTTCGAAACATGTTTCAAAATGTAAATATTCGAACAAGCGTAACGTTTCAGATCCCTCCGTAAAACTGTTCCTAATGGAAACAAAAGATGGATTAGTTTGAAACCAAGGTCGGTTTCCAGGTCGTAAGCGATCTTTTAGTTTTTTATTTTTCATGACGCAGCGATTGCTGCTCGCTTATACAATCGTAATGCAGCGTGGGATATGAACGGGAGGTTTGAAGCCTCCAGCAATATGTTTGTGAATGTGTGACGAATCTTAGTGAGCAGAGACAGACCGCTACACGATGCTGAAAGTGAACACAACACACACACGCGCGTAGGGAAAGCCAGTAGGTTTGAAAATTGACCAGAGGGGTGTAACACCGGTGCTTCATACTCGTTTTACGGCTTTACGTCACATTAGTCCGTTTCCAGCTCGTTGGCGATTTGTAGTCAAGCGAGACTTTTGAAGGTGAACATGGTTCGTCTCAGCTCTCTCTCCGACCATAAGAGTGACGTAAAGCGGTCAGTGTCGTAAAGCGGTCAGAGTGTCTGATCTCTCTGGTGTTCTGCAGCCTCAGTCTTTGATGTGACTTCAGCTCCAGAAGCTGTGGTGAAAGGGTTAAACTGCATTGAGTGCAGCTGGTCCTTTAGTCTGAGTTGTTTCTGATGATTATCTTTTGAATCAAAATTACAATTTAAAACACCATCAAGTCATTCAGGTCACAATCTGAGTTGTGGTGTTTCCGCAATCTATTAAGGATCAGATTATAATCTGCATATAAACCAAAACAACACAAAGAGATGTGAGACATTGTTAGTGTGGGAACGTATTTATTTCAGCTTGTTAGAAACTGAACAATGAGAATGGTTTAGTAGCTTTATATTAATAAAGTAATACTATGAACCAGGTTGTTTATATTAATTAAGTAATACTATGAACCAGGTTGTTTATATTAATAAAGTAATACTATGAACCAGGTTGTTTATATTAATAGTAATACTATGAACCAGGTGTTTGTATTAATAAAAGTAATACTATGAACCAAGGTTGTTTATATTAATAAAAAGTAATACTACTGAAACCAGGTTGTTTATATGAATAAAGTAATACTATGAACCAGGTTGTTTATAGAATAAAGTAATATTATGAACCAGGTGTTTGTATTAATAAAGTAATACTATGAACCAGGTTGTTTATATGAATTAGGGCTGCAACAACGAATCGATAAAATCGATTATTAAAATAGTTGTAGACGAATTTCATTATCGATTCGTGCATGTGCTTGCGATTATTCTGACTCAATAAGTCACGGAGTATAAACAAAGTTGAGTTGAGCGTAGAGCCAGGAGAAACAAGAGCCGGAGGGAGAGCGCGGCTGCATTGTGAGAGCCAATCAGCGCTGAGCTGCTCCTCTGTTGAAGCGATGAATCTAATTGGCTGCTGCTGCTCACGTGGCGCTGGATGCGGAAGTCATTCACGTCGTCGGAGACATTCACGGAGCTAATGCGCCTCGGGTGACGTTATGAACCCAGACACCAGGGCGCTACATGTCCGCGGCAATGTGTGGCATTTCCACAAAGAGTATAACGGAAATGAAAACGTGGTTATTTGTTCCGTGCGCGGAAAAGGATAGCGGTTTTCCATGGACAAACAAGCCAACGGATAAATACACGACTCGCTGCTATGGCTGCAGACAACATTTTACCTTGAGGGCGGAGCAGCGCGCGCTTGGCTGATCGCCTGATTTAATGAAGAATCGACCGACAAAGCAATAAATCACATCGTTTTTAATGGAATTTTGTTAGTGCTCACACCGTGCTGCAGCGTGATGCAGCAGATGTATGACGGAGACTAACATTCAAGCTAACGTAACTTCCCCAAACGCTGCTGGACATCTGAGCTGATTGGGCAAACGCTTGGTCCATCAAAGATGTTTGATTGTGAAACACCACTTCACGCATTTTTCAGCGTCTCCTGCAATCTCAGCGACAGCGGGCCAGGCCAGGTGAGAAAAATAATAAATCGGAACGCGTCTCTGATATTGTTCAGGGGCAGAAGGACCACATGAGGAACCACTGTTCAGGAGAGGAAAGCTGTCAGTCTGTTTGTAGCGGGCTTCATCACCATGGTGACCAGTGGATCTCCAGGACCTTCCATGACTTAAACCAAATTTCAATGATTAAACATTTGTGAAAAACTCTGTCTATCTGTTGACAAGTGACAAGGTGAGAAGATGGTGTGTATTTAAAACAACTAATTCCAAAGACAACGTCTATATATCTGTGTATAAATTAACATTTGAATAAAACAAATTTGCATTAGTTTTCCACATATTTTGGGATTTTATTTTTTCAATTGATTACTTTTCTAGGCCTGTTAATAGCTATTTAAAAATTCCATGACTTTTCCAGGTTTTCCATGACTGTACACCCTGTTTTGAATAAAGGGTTGACAATTAAAAGTTTTTAGTTTTTTATCCGATTAATCATTAATCGATTATCAAAATAATAATTAGTTGCAGCCCTAATATGAATAAAGTAATATTATGAACCAGGTGTTTCATGTCATCTTGATGACAAAGTCTCTCAGATCTTTTTTTGTAGTCCATCTCCTAGGGTGTAGTTCCAATTGCAGACTGACCTCACTAACATGCTGTCAGCATCAGTAACCACGTAGTTTGGTGAGATGGAGTCTGATCCTCTTTTCCTAACTCCTCATGAACTCTCCTTCCCATCCCATCTCCCTTGACCCCGGCGCAGTTTCCCCAGAGGTCAAGGAGAAGTGGTTAGGAAGCGACATTAGGAGGTCACTATCTGACTGTTGGACTGTGACCTTCTGTCCGTGTCTTCTCCAGGAGAAATGCCAGAGACTGTTGGTGAAGCAGAGACTCCCAAGCATGCTTCTGAACACACTCTAGGGCTGATTGACAGATTCACAGCAGATTATGAGGAGGAAGTTTCTCGTTTGAGGGATAATGGCTGACGACACAAACTCCTGAGCCGTGTTCCAACCCCTCGAGTTTTCAGCTGCACAGATCAGGTTTGTGCTTTTCATTCACATTATCTGCCGTCTTGATGCTCGTCAGAAGTTCCGGGTTTACGTCTCGACCACGGAGAGATGTGCCGAGGTAAATAATAATAAATGAGAGGGAGGAGGCCCCTCCCAGTGAAGGAGCAGGAGCACACGAAAGCAGATCCTCAGGTCAGGACCATCGCAATATGTAAAAGGAAGTGCTGGAAGGCGGACTTGTTCTGGGAGAGCAAGTGGTTTTGGGTTCTGACCTGTGCTGCCTGGAGGAAGGACTCTCTATGCATCACATGAGCTTCTGTTTGACACGTGATCAGGAGAGAATAAATCCTCCCGCTGGAAAGGAGAGAACTGAGAGAAGGTCGGTGGCCAAAATGAATTATGACTCAGACATCCAGTTGTGGAAATACGTTAGTGTGGTAGCATTGTTTTATAGTAATGTTCATTGTTTTACAGAATGTATTCATTGCTTTAGTAATGTTCATTGTTTTATGTGTAATGTTCATTGTTTTATAATAATGTACATTGTTTTATAGTAATGTACATTGTTTATCGTAATGTACATTGTTTTATAGTAATGTTCATTGTTTTATAATAATGTATATTGTTTTATGTTGTAATGTACATTGTTTTAGAGTAATTCTCATTGTTTTATAGTATTAGCATTTGTTTTGCAGTCAATAATGTTCATTGTTTCATAAAGTAATGTACATTGTTTTATAGTAATGTTCATTGTTTTATAGTAATGTACATTGTTTTATAATAATCATTGTTTTTATAGTAATGTTCCTTGTTTTATAATAAATGTGTTATTGTTTTAGTAGTAATGCAGAAGTACATTGTTTTATAGTAATGTGTACATTGTTTTTATAATGTTCATTGTTTATATGTAATATTCATTGTTTTATAGTAATGTATGTACTTTGGTTTGATAGTAATGTACATTGTTTTATCGTAATGTTCATTGTTTTACATTAATGTACATTGTTTTATCATAATGCTACATTGTTTATAATACATGTACATTGTTTTATATTAATGTGTACATTGTTTTGCAGTAATGTGTACATTGTTTTATAGTCAATATACATTGTAGTACATTTGTTCTGTTAGTAATATTCATTGTTCTATAGTATTAATGTCTATTGTTCTATAGTAATGTACATTGTTCTATAATAATGCATATTGTGGTACCACCTTTCTCTCTCTCGATTCTCTTTGACTTGTCCTCTTAAGACCTCGACCCGGTTCCCAAACCCTCTCCTCTCCTCCCTCCGTGGTCGTCTGACTCGGTGATCTCTCCGAGCCACATGGCGGCAGCCCCGGAATGCATGGAAGCCCACGGAAAGGAAACACATAATCTAATCAAGCTGGCCCAGCCTGCTCTCCTCCTCAATCTCTCCTCTCCTCCTTCTCTGTCTGTCTCTGCAGCCAAAAGCTCTTTCTTCCTCACCAACATTAGGTCTTCTTCTCTCTACCCCAAAAAGAACTACGTCTCTATCTTCTCCAACCTCCTTGACCCCCCTGTCCCCTCCTCCTTCCACCAATTCTTCTGCCACTCTTTGTAGACTACGTTTTACAAGCGAGGAAAGACTATACGGCTACGCCCCTCCTTTACTAACCCATCTTCTATCACTCCACCACTTCTTCTTGTCCCCCCCCTCTCTTTCCTCTTTCTTACCCCCTGTCTCCTAATCAAGTTCTTAGCTTAAGTGACCTCACTCACCTGACCACCCTGCCCCTTTGACCCCGTCCGTCCCGCCTCGTAACATCCTCCAGGACTGTTGCCTCCTGACCTTATGACCTTTCTCACCCATCTTATTAACCTGCTCCCCTCTCCAACTGGCTGTAACTTCCTAACTCTCTGAAAGGAGAAATGCCAGAGTCAACCCTCTCCTGAAAAGAAGCGCATGGATCGACCACGTCTGAAGTCAGCAACCCAGACGGTCTCTCCCTCCTTTTCTTTCCAAAACTCTGGAGGCGAGCTATCTTCAACCAAGTATTTATGAGTACTTTATTTTCAGTTCTGCAGTGAACAAAATGAAAGCGCTCACGAGTGAGGGATCAAAACTTTCAAGAGCACAAAATAACCCGACCTGATCATGGCAAAAGACCAGACGAACGGACAAGGAACACTGGGAGACAGGGATTTAAGCACATGTAACAAGACACAGGTGGGACCAATCAGGGGCGGGGCTGACACTGATGAGCATAGGAGACAGGTGTGATGACAGGTGAAAACAATCAGGAAGCCTGGAATGAGAGAAAGCGAACATAAATGACATGAACCTCTCTAGCATATCTGTCGTGCACAACAGTACCCCCTCTAGGGCCAACTCCTGATGGCCCAGGCTGATTGTAAAAGTCGTGGATAAGAGTCTTGTCTCGATAAATGAAGCAGCTATCCAGCTTCAGCCTCAGGACCGCCACCCTTCCAGTCTACCAGGAATTGCTTGCCCTCCCCTATTACGGACCTCCAGTAGCTACGGACCTTGTAAACGTCACCCCTTCAAAGAACTGGGGCGGTGGAGGGGCGGGAACAAGTGTGCTCTCACACACGGCTTGATTTACTAACGGAAACGTTGGGTGCACTCAAGGTCCTGGGAGTTGCAAGCGTACCGGCGCGGGTTGATGACTCTGGACACTGGAAACGGACCCACAAATCTCGGAGCCAGTTTCTTTGAGGCGACATGGAGTGGTAAGTCCTGGTAGAGAGCCAAACCTTTGGCCTGGACTGTGGGAGGGAGGCGACCCTGCGATGAACGTCATAACAGCCTTCATCGAGCTGAACTGAGAAGAGACTGGCAGCACCAGCCCAAACTCTGCGACAACGTCCTGATCATGGCATGTGCCGATGGAACCATCACCTCTTCCCTCGTTGTTAGGGAAAAGTGGAGGCTGGAAACCATTGACACAATGGAATGGAGAGAGACCTGTACGCCGTGGGAAGGGTATTGTGGGCAACCTCGACCCATGTGAGGTGGTCACTCCAGGTGGTCTGGTTCGGGAGACGAGACAACGTGGCGTAGTTCTAGTTCTTGGTTCAGACGCCGACTGTCCATTTGACTGAGGGTGATATCCTGATGACAGGCTGACGGTGGCACCTATGAGTCGACAAAACTCTTTCCAGAAAGCGGAAATGAATTGTGGACCCCTGTCGGAAACAATGTCATTAGGGAATCCATGCATCCTGAACACGTGATTCATCATGACCTCTGCGGTGACTTTGGCAGAGGGAAGCTTGGTCAATGGGATGAAGTGAGCCATCTTTGAAAATCGATCAACCACTGTTATAACCGTAGTCTTGCCTCTGGATGAAGGAAATCCTGTCACAAAATCCATCGAAATGTGTGACCAAGGACGGTGGAATCGCAGCGGCTGGAGCAAGCCCATCTTAACTTGAGATGAGGTCTTATTACACGCACACACCGGACAAGCCTACATACTCTGCCACATTTTCTTCATGGATGGCCACCAGAAACGTTGTTGAATCCTGAACATTGTTCTTGCTACTCCCGGATGGCACGAAAGCACAGATGAGTGAGCCCAGTGGATGACCTTGGAGTGAAGAGCCTCAGGAACAAACAGCAGATTGTTGGGACACTCGCTAGGTGCTGGATTCATGACATTTGCCTCTTTAACGACTGACTCCACTTGCCAGGAAAAGGCTCCGATCACACGGTTAAGTGGAAGGATGGTCTTGGGCTCTACCGCAAGTGGTTCGGGATCGTAAAGACGAGACAAAGCATCGGGTTTTTGATTCTGAGACCCGGGACGAAAAGAGAGTGTGAAGTTGAATCTACTAAAGAAAAGTGTCCACCTGGCCTGACGGGAGTTGAGACGCAGCCTTTCTTATATATTCTAGATTCTTGTGATCTGTCCAGACTAAAAACGGTTGCTCTGCACCCTCTAGCCAGTGTCTCCATTCCTCGAGGGCAGCTTTTACAGCTAACAGTTCCTTGTTTCCCACGTCATAATTCCGCTCTGCCGTTGTCAACTTCCGCGACAGGTAAGCACATGGATGCATTTTGTTGTCTTCTGCAGAACGTTGAGACAGTTGACGCCCAATTCCCTCATTGGAAGCATCCACCTCGACCATAAACTGGCGCTGGATCTGGAATGGTGAGTATGGGAGCTGATGTGAATCTATCTCTGAGAAGTTGGAAAGCGAGATCCGCCTGGGGGGTCCACTTGAAGGGAACCTTAGGAGAAGTCAGAACATGCAGAGGGGCAGCAACAGAACTGAAATTCCTAATAAACTTCCTATAGAAGTTAGCAAATCCTAGGAACTGCTGAACCTTTTCCTGGAGTCTGGTGTGGGCCACTGGGATACTGCACTGATTTTCGCAGGATCCATTTGGATATGATTAGGTGAGACTATGTATCCTAAGAAAGACACCTCTTCTGTGTGGAACTCACACTTCTCTGCCTTGACATATAGCTGATTCTCCAGTAGTTTCTGCAAAACCTGGCGGACATGGTCAACATGAGATTTAGCGTCTGGGGAGAAAATCAGTATGTCATCCAGATACACAAACACTGAAATATTCAAGAATTCCCGCAAAACCTCATTCACAAAAGCTTGAAAAACAGTCGGCATTGCACAGTCCAAAAGGCATTACCAAGTACTCATAGTGACCATTCTGAGTGTTGAATCAGTCTTCCACTCATCCCCTTTTCTTATTCTAACCAAGTGATATGCATTTCTTAAATCCAACTTGGTGAATATCTTGGCCGCTTGAAGCAGTTCAAAGCAGATGACATGAGTGGCAGAGGATAGCGGTTCTTCACCGTAATGTCATTTAGTGGACTGTAGTCTGCAAGGTCTCAGAGACCCGTCTTTCTTTTCCACAAAAAAGAATCCCGCTCCGGCTGGAGACGATGAAGGACGGATAATCCCTGATTTGAGTGAAGAGGAGATGTATTCCTCCATTGCTGTTCTCTCAGGTCTCGAAATCGAGTAAAGTCTCCCCTTGGGAATGGGGCTCCGTAAGAGATCAATGGGACAGTCAAAATCTCGGTGAGGAGGTAGCGACAAGGCTTTAGACTTGTTAAACGCTTCCTTTAAATCATGGTAACAGGAAGGTACTTTCTGTAGATCAGGATAGTCAGGGTGATCTATAATGATCCTACTAGAGTCTGTTGGTGCATTAACAGGTTGCGAAAGTTTACACCTGCCCTTACAATCCTCTCCCATTCCTTAACTTTCCTGAGCAGTCTATGTGAGGATTGTGGATCTTCAGCCAAGGAAACCCCAAAATAATCGGTACTGAGTCGACTCAAAAATATGAAATTGCATGCCTCGGTATGGTCCTTATTTATAGTCATCCGTATGGGCTCAGTGCAATGGGTAACATGAACAACAAGTGGCCGTCTAAGGCACTGGCACTAACAGGATGAGATAGCGGGACAGTTTTTATTTTTAGCTGTTTGACTAGGCCCCAGTCCATAAGGCTTTCGTCAGCCCCTGAGTCTATTAACACACCCTGGTCAATGGTCTGATTGTTAATACAAATGTCTACCTGAGTGACAGGTCGAGGAGGAAAGTCTGCGGAAACTTGCTCACCAGCGCCTCCTTTTGACTGGTGAGCACGATCTTTCCGGGCATGAAGCGAGTTGATGACCCGGCTGGCCGCAGTAGAAACAGCAACCCTCCCGACGGCGCTGCCTCTCCTCCAGAAAGCCTGGTTCTTCCAAGCTGCATGGGTTCACGGAGTCATTCGAGTGTAGTCCTCCTGATGGTCCGGTAATATGAGCTGGAAATCCTCAACTGGCGGCGCAACCCTCCGAGGCGATTCTGGAAGCTGGGAATAACATCTCGGTTATCGACGCTCCTCTCTTTCGAAGACGGTTATCGATCCGGATGGCCACAGCGATGAGGATTCCAGATCGGTGTCTCCAGTGGAGCCAGCTGGTCCTTTATCGGTTCGAAAGTCCTGTCATGAAGGCGTCACGAAGAGCCGGAACATTCCATCCGCTGTCCGCTGCTGCTGTACGAAACTCGTGGCATAATCAACCACCTGACGGTTGAGCTGACGTATTTGAGACAGTCTTCTGCTGGCCTCCGTAGCAGGCGATGAGTGGTCAAAAATGCGGCTCATAGTCTCTATGAAATCGGCCAATGAGTAACATAGTTCGGTGTCTCTAGACCATTCTGCAGTAGCCCAGGCTGCAGCTCTTCCCGTTAAATGAGACACAATAAACGCCACTTTACCATGCTCAGATAAAAAGGCTCCTGGGTGGTGTTGAAATGCAGATCACACTGTACCAGAAAGGCTCTGCACCGAAGAGTCTCCGGAAAATCTCTCCGGAAGAGCCAGCCGTAAAGGGGAAGAAACAGCCTGACCTGGGTAGTCAGCTGGAGTACTGACAGGCAATCTCTCAGCTGTGGATGACGTCACCGGAGGAGCAGTCTGTTGATGAGTGAAAAAATTATTCATTTGGGCAACCAGTTGTTGCATCTGTGTAGATAATTCTTCCTGAACCCCGGCCTGGCGTCCTCTCAGCTCTTGTATTTCCTGGCTGACTTTGTCCAGCTTTTCCTCGTGATGAAAATCGTCCGCCCTGTACCGACAGGCGGGCGTGAAGCGTTCTTGGGTCGGCTGGGTCCATAATGGTCAGTTCGTTCTGTTACGAACTCAGACATAGAAGTAGGACCCAATTGCACGACCCGGGAGACAGATATAAAGTATTTGTAAGTACTTTATTTTCAGTTCTGCAGTGAACAAAATGAAAGCGCTCACGTGGTGAGGGATCAAAAACTTTCAAGAGCACAAAATAACCCGACCTGATCATGGCAAAAGACCAGACGAACTGTGAAGGAACACTGGGAGACAGGCGAATTTAAGCACAGGGTAACAAGACACAGGCGGGACCAATGAGGGGCGGGCTGACACTGATGAGCATAGGAGACAGGTGTGATGACAGGTGAAAACAATCAGGAAGCCTGGAATGAGAGAAAGCGAACATAAATGACATGAACCTCTCTAGCATATCTGTCGGTGCACAACAAATTTACTGGACTTATTCACTGCAAAATACTTACAGTGGAGTAGAATGTATTGCGGTGTTCCTGTCGTTTAGCGTGAGCTACGAATAAGCGGTAATAACTATACAACGTCTAACTTCCTGACCCAGGGTCGCTACAATATGAAGTTATGAATCTTAACCCTCAGTCAAATTGACGTAACGTTATCTTTTAGGAAATAATAAACTCGTTGTGCTCTTTAGATCCTCCAAAACCTAATTATATCTCATGTTTAGCTGCTACGGAGACGTCAGAGCCAGCGGAGCATTTCAAAAAGTCCTGCCGAGATCAGGCTTCTGTCGGCGGCCACACAGCGCGCTGAGCGCCCGGCGCCCGGAGCTCAGTGGTCCCGCGAGCAGGACCTCAAATCTCCGTCGCATATCCTTATTAGGCTGAATCTCGATAAATCGACCACAGATTTGATGCTTAAACTACTAACTTCACGGCTGAAAACATCCTTAAATTACATTCCGTGACTCAACAACAGTAGTATTTAGAATGTACAGACAAGAATGCATAATAAACGCTGTTCGTCTACAGATCCAAGTGCTAGGGATCGATTGCTTCTGTCTTGGTCCCTGACTTGACCAATCCTGTTCAACAATGAGGTTCGGACCCCCCAGCTCATTTGAATATACGGACACATAAATGTCACACATAAATAAATGAAGAAATACGCGTGGACACAGAAATAGATATATAAATAAATGAAGAAATACAGAAATACATTTATTTAATTATGTCCTGTTGAGTTATAACTTATTTATTAATTTCTGTATTTATTTCTGTATTTATACATTTATTCTTGTATTTATACATTTATTTAAGCATTTATTTATACATTTATTTAAGCATTTATTTATTTATTCTTGTTTTTATTCATGCATTTATTTATTTATTTATACTTAAGTCATTTTGAGTCCTCCATACCGCGGAGCATGTCGGGGCGAAATTCTCACAAGAACTCAAATAAATGCCCATGAATAATAAAACACATTTGGGGGGACTTGATGACAGAAAGAGTAACTTTAATTCTTAAATACGGATGAATAAAAAAAATGTTTCTCCAGCAAAAAAGGCACTTTACTCATCCAGGGCAAAGGGGCTGGTGCTTGAGCACCACTAGGGCTCTATCTGTGCACGTGCCTGCCTGACGCACACGGCCACATGACCAGATCACGTGACTCACCGTGTCGCCCTTGTTCATGTTTTGGTTGTTCAAAGTTGGATTCATGTTTCTTTCGGCTCCCCCGCGTTGCGTTCACTCACTGGAAGCTGGGAAGATGCGTTCAGGGTCCAACAGCCGCCTCGCCGCCTCTCCTCCTCACACACACACACACACACACACACACACACACACACACACACACACACACACACACACACACACACACACACACACACACACACACACACACACACACACACACACACACACACACACACACACACACACACACACACACACACACACACACACACACACACACACACACACACACACACACACACACACACACACACACACACACACACACACACACACACACACACACACACACACACTTCTTCGCTATACAGGCCCGGCTATGGTTTAGATGGACTACCCTTTCCCGAGGTCCCACAGCTTTGGCAGTTAGGTTCAAACACTTTTAAAAATCTGAAAAAAATTCAGCTCACTTTAGATTTTAGATACACAGCACACAACTTCATACACAGCCACCTACTTATATGGTGGTATAGGCAGACATTTCTTTTTTGACAAAAGTGTGGTTTATAAGGACTAAAAAAAACACTGTTGGGTCTTTAAAGGGACAATAACCCCACCCCCTCATTAACATAATACACACTAACCTGACAAGACACAGTATTACTGGAACAGTCAATTTAATATCAAAATAAATCTTATTAGATGACCAAATTGGAGGCATGCACGTTGCCCCCCTCCAGAGTGAGCCAGTACGTGGATAAATAGATGGATACATCTCTCCATCTACGAGAGAGAACCAGCCAGTGACTGAACACCTGGCTTCAATCTCTGGCTTTCATTAAACATGAAAAACACAACAAAGAGCTGGGCGCTTTATCATTTAGTTTATTGATGTATCCAGACTTTAGTGGTTAGTAAACAATACTTTTAAGATACAAACAATCGAGGAACAAGCCTATAGTGGGATGTAAACAATACTTTTTAAAGCTAGAAACAACCGAAGAGAATGACAGAGCGAGAAAGAGTGAGACACAAAGACAGTGATAGAGACACACATAGACACAAAGAAAGAGAGACAGACACAGAGACACACATAAAGATAGAGAGACATAGACAGTGAGGAGACAGAGAGATACATAAAGATAGAGAGACAGAGAGGAGACAGAGAGAGACATAAATAAAGACAGAGACAGTGAGGAGACAGAGAGAGAGAGACATAAAGATAGAGAGACAGAGAGGAGACATACATAAAGACAGAGAGACAGAGACAGTGAGGAGACAGAGAGAGAGAGACATAAAGATAGAGAGACAGATACAGTGAGGAGACAGAGAGAGAAATACATAAAGACAGAGACAGAGGAGACAGAGAGAGACATAAAGATAGAGAGACAGTGAGGAGACAGAGAGACATACATAAAGACAGAGAGACAGAGACAGTGAGGAGACAGAGAGAGAGAGACATAAAGATAGAGAGACAGTGAGGAGACAGAGAGACATACATAAAGACAGAGACAGTGAGGAGACAGAGAGACATACATAAAGATAGAGAGACATAGACAGTGAGGAGACAGAGAGAGATACATAAAGATGAGACATAGACAGTGAGGAGACAGAGAGAGATACATAAAGATAAAGACAGAGACAGTGAGGAGACAGAGAGAGAGACATACATAAAGATAGAGAGACAGTGAGGAGACAGAGATACATACATAAAGACAGAGAGACAGAGACAGTGAGGAGACAGAGAGAGAGACATAAAGATAGAGAGACAGTGAGGAGACAGAGAGAGACATACATACAGAAAGAGACAGTGAGGAGACAGAGAGAGATATACATAAAGATAGAGAGACATAGACAGTGAGGAGAGAGAGAGACATAAAGATAGAGAGACATAGACAGTGAGGAGACAGAGAGACATACATAAAGATAGAGACATAGACAGTGAGGAGACAGAGAGAGAGATACATAAAGATAGAGAGACATAGACAGTGAGGAGACAGAGAGAGAGACATAAAGATAGAGACATAGACAGTGAGGAGACAGAGAGAGAGATACATAAAGATAGAGAGACAGAGACAGTGAGGAGACAGAGAGAGACATACATAAAGATAGAGAGACATAGACAGTGAGGAGACAGAGAGAGATACATAAAGACAGAGAGACAGAGACAGTGAGGAGACAGAGAGAGACATACATAAAGATAGAGAGACAGTGAGGAGACAGAGAGAGACATAAAGATAGAGACATAGACAGTGAGAGACAGAAGATACATAAAGATAGAGAGACATAGACAGTGAGGAGACAGAGAGACATACATAAAGATAGAGAGACATAGACAGTGAGGAGACAGAGAGAGATACATAAAGATAGAGAGACATAGACAGTGAGGAGACAGAGAGAGAGACATACATAAAGATAGAGAGACATAGACAGTGAGGAGACAGAGAGACATACATAAAGACAGAGAGACAGAGACAGTGAGGAGACAGAGAGAGATACATAAAGATAGAGAGACAGAGAGGAGACAGAGAGAGACATACATAAAGACAGAGAGACAGAGACAGTGAGGAGACAGAGAGAGAGAGACATAAAGATAGAGAGACAGTGAGGAGACAGAGAGAGACATACATACAGAAAGAGACAGTGAGGAGACAGAGAGAGATATACATAAAGATAGAGAGACATAGACAGTGAGGAGAGAGAGACATAAAGATAGAGAGACATAGACAGTGAGGAGACAGAGAGACATACATAAAGATAGAGACATAGACAGTGAGGAGACAGAGAGATACATAAAGATAGAGAGACAGAGACAGTGAGGAGACAGAGAGACATACATAAAGATAGAGAGACATAGACAGTGAGGAGACAGAGAGAGAGATACATAAAGATAGAGAGACAGAGACAGTGAGGAGACAGAGAGAGACATACATAAAGATAGAGAGACATAGACAGTGAGGAGAGAGAGACATACATAAAGATAGAGAGACAGTGAGGAGACAGAGAGATATACATAAAGATAGAGAGACATAGACAGTGAGGAGACAGAGAGATACATAAAGATAGAGAGACATAGACAGTGAGGAGACAGAGAGAGAGACATACATAAAGATAGAGAGACATAGACAGTGAGGAGACAGAGAGAGAGATACATAAAGATAGAGAGACAGAGACAGTGAGGAGACAGAGAGAGAGAGATACATAAAGATAGAGAGACATAGACAGGAGAGAGAGAGAGACATACATAAAGACAGAGAGACAGAGACAGTGAGGAGACAGAGAGAGAGACATACATAAAGATAGAGAGACAGAGACAGTGAGGAGACAGAGAGAGACATACATAAAGACAGAGAGACAGTGAGGAGACAGAGAGAGAGAGACATACATAAAGATAGAGACAGAGAGAGAGAGACATACATAAAGACAGAGACAGAGACAGTGAGGAGACAGAGAGAGAGACATACATAAAGATAGAGAGACAGAGACAGAGAGACATACATAAAGATAGAGAGACAGAGACAGAGAGACATACATAAAGATAGAGACAGTGAGGAGACAGAGAGACATACATAAAGATAGAGAGACAGACAGTGAGGCGACAGAGAGACATACATAAAGATAGAGAGACATAGACAGTGAGGAGACAGAGAGAGAGACATAAAGACAGACACAGAGGGACATAAACAATTTGGTGACAGAGATAGACATAAAGATACAGACAGACACGCATAGAAAGTAAGGATACAGAGAGAGACATCAGACAGACACAGAGAGATACATAGAGACAGACATAGACAATGAGGAGACAGAGGGAGACATAAAGACAGACACAGAGGGACGTAGACAATAAAGAGACAGATATAAAGACAAGAGACAGACACATCGAGACGTAGACAGTCAGGAGAGAAAGACACAGAAAGACATAGATAATGAGGAGAGAGGACATAGAGACAGACACAGAGGACATAGACAATAAGGAGACAGAGATATAAGACAGACACAGAGACATAAACAGTGAGGAGAGAGACACAAAGAGAGACAGAGAGAGACATAAACAGTGAAGGGACAAAGAGAGAGACATAGACAGTGAGGAGAGAGAGACAGAGAGAGATCGATAGAGAGACATAAAGACAGTGAGAGACAGATAGTGTTGCTTTGTGGTTTACCATAAACATAACAGTAATCGTTTGTGGTTACTTGTTGTCTGTTAAGTTCAACTTCACACTTTTCCTGTGTTGAGTCGTTGGTAACTCGAGGTTTCAGCAGCATTGAAGTGATTTGAAGAGTTGGGCGATCTTTTGTGACTGGGATGCTTGTGTCTGACCCATGAGATGCTCCAGCGTCAGGTAGTACTGGTTTCACTTGAATCCGTCCTGGTTTCAACTGATGAGGCGTAATGGGGATGCTTGCATCGGAATCATCATCATCATAATCATCATCGCGTCATCTTGTGTTTCCGAGTCCGTGTGCATTCCTCATCGGACATGCACTCCAGAAACTGGTAAGAAAACAAAGGATTTAAAATGATAGACAGCTAAAGACCAACAACAAACCACATGTGCTCTGTTCTGTGTTCCACTCACCTGTGATGGGTGTTGGTTATCATTTGTAACTCTTCTGAGGATTGATGCCAGAACAAACTGGAAGACATTTGAATATATAGTACAAGTTTAAATACCAGTTGTTCCTGTCAGAGCAATACAGAGATCTGGAATACATGAACATGCAAAATGTCCTTTATAGAGATAATTGTTGCCCATGTTTACACTTTAAGTGTAACAGCTGGTGTATTGGAAAAGAACCTCTAGCATTAAACCATAAGAGATCTTGTCAGTACCAATAAGGCAAAAATAAAACACTTTAAAGTAATTTCAATGATATACTTAAACTTCACAATTTTGGAAATAGTTGATATAGCATCCTATGCTGTGAATTAAGGATTATTTGTCATAAGTGTTTCATTATAGAATGGTTTGTACATTTGAACACAGCAAATATACCGACCTAATACCCCAAGAGCACTTTGTACCAATCCACGAAATATCTTATCCCTGCATTCATAGCCACGCCACTTGAAGGAGGTCCCAAACATTGAACATACTTGTCCAAGGAGGATATTGTTGTGCACACCAGGTGATGCTTGACACTGGTCCAAAAAGATTTTATGACATTTGATTAAAAAGACCAAAGAGACTGGGTGGACCGTTATAATTACAGATGTAAAAGGGTTTTAAAAAGATCCCGAGGTAAAGATATTTATCAAACTTCATGGAGGTTTAAGATATTCCATAGAGTTTGTTTAATGTCATCTGACTCCAGAGATGAATGAAAGGCAGAATAGTGTTTAGAGTAGTTCACAGTTATAGAATGTCAATTCTGACTGTCTAGTGTCCTCATATATCAGTCCCTATATACCATATGAGGTGGTCACACACACACACAGTAGTTATAGAAGGTTGATTCTGAATGTCTAGTGTCCTCATATATCATTGTCCCTATATACCATATGAGGTGGTCACATACACACAATAGTTATAGAAGGTTGATTCTGACTGTCTCGTGTCCCTACATATCATTGTCCCTATATACCATATGAGGTGGTCACACACACACACACAATAGTTATAGAAGGTTGATTCTGAATGTCTAGTGTCCTCATATAACCCTGTCCATCCAAACCATATGATGAGACTACACACACATACACACACAGGCGCACATGAAGAGGATTTAATGTTTTGTTCACACATAATGTAATGAAACTTAAGTTTAGACTTGCTTACCTCTTCAACCCAGTTGAAGAGACCAAGTTGTGTGAATGTTGATTCAGGCCATCCACAGAGGTCTCAAGCTGGTCAGTTTCGTCCTCTGAGCAGACTCAATCAGCTCACTGTTATCATCTGGAGCAGAAAAGGGTAGAAAGAGACAGTAAATAGGATGTGGAACTGTACCATCAAGTGTTGTAATAGATGATCATCTCAGGGAATCATGAGCGATGAGAGGTCCTCCGCTCCGACTAAGTCAGTGCTCGGGCCCTAATAATAATAAAAATATACATTTTCAAAATGTACAATCTGGTTAAAGTCATTTATGAACCAACATCCTTTTTGTCCTGAGCAAGTCCTAAAGGACTCATTTGCTCTGCTTTGCCATGAGCCTTTTCCGACAGTCTTTCTGCCTCTTGCTAGGGTTGTCACAATACCAACATTATAACTACGATACCTGCCATAAATATCATGATAACCGATACCACGATACCAGAATTTTATACAATACCACACATTTTGATACTGGTAAATTGATCTATAATAGTAATCAAAAAAAGTGGGCTTTCCTTCACTGTCTGCAATTTAGACATAGTACTTCCAAAAAGCCACGGACGGCCAGCAAAAGCGCCTCTGCACTTGATGCCATGTCTCCCATCACTCGCTGTGAGTGATCGCTGCCTTGTGTGTGTGTGTGTGGGCACTGGGCAGTCCACCCCCTTGCAGTCAATGCGTGCTGGCAGTGTCACAGGTAGCGGAGCAGTGAATGCGCTCTGATCTACACGATTCACGTTGATGACATATTTTGATTTAAAACGGCAGATTTTGAATGAGAACCATCCTACTGTTGACAAAAAGAATCAGGAACAGGCCCGATTCTACTGTTGGTTCTCTTTGCAAAGCTTGGAAATGTACATCTGACACATCTCTATTTGTTACTAATATTGAATTTAAAAAAAAGATACAACTAAATTAATCTTATGACACATTTGATTAAAAAAAGAACAAAATAGACTGGGTGGACCGTCATAATTACAGATGTAAAAGGGTTTTAAAAAGATCCCGAGGTAAAGATATTTATCAAACTTCATGGAGGTTTAAGATATTCCATAGAGTTTGTTCAATGTCATCTGACTCCAGAGATAAATGAAAGGCAGAATAGTGTTTAGAGTAGTTCACATAGTTATAGAAGGTCAATTCTGACTGTCTCGTGTCCTCATATATCATTGTCCCTATATACCATACAAATTGGTCACACACACACACACACACACACACATAATAGTTATAGAAGGTTGATTCTGAATGTCTAGTGTCCTCATATATCATTGTCCCTATATACCATATGAGGTGGTCACACACACACAATAGTTATAGAAGGTTGATTCTGAATGTCTCGTGTCCTCATATATCATTGTCCCTATATACCATATGAGGTGGTCACATACACACACACAATAGTTATAGAAGGTTGATTCTGAATGTCTAGTGTCCTCATATATCATTGTCCCTATATACCATATGAGGTGGTCACACACACACACACAATAGTTATAGAAGGTTGATTCTGAATGTCTAGTGTCCTCATATATCATTGTCCCTATATACCATATGAGGTGGTCACACACACACACACAATAGTTATAGAAGGTTGATTCTGACTGTCTCGTGTCCTCATATATCATTGTCCCTATATACCATATGAGGTGGTCACACACACACAATAGTTATAGAAGGTTGATTCTGAATGTCTAGTGTCCTCATATAACCCTGTCCATCCAAACCATATGATGAGACTACACACACATACACACACAGACGCACACATGAAGAGGATTTAATGTTTTGTTCACACATAATGTAATGAAACTTAAGTTTAGACTTGCTTACCTCTTCAACCCAGTTGAGGAGACCAAGTTGTGTGAATGTTGGATTCAGGCCATCCACAGAGGTCTCAAGCTGGTCAGTTTCGTCCCTCTGAGCAGACTCAATCAGCTCACTGTTATCATCTGGAGCAGAAAAGGGGTGAAAGAGACAGTAAATAGGATGTGAACTGTACCATCAAGTGTTGTAATAGATGATCATCTCAGGGAATCATTAGCGTGAGAGGTCCTCCGCTCCGACTAAGTCAGTGCTCGGGCCCTTATCAAGAGGCTCTGGAATCCTTCTTTGAAAAGGCCGAAAAATCCACTGCAGTGACAAAATGTGCACCCTTTGTTTGTGGTCATGAAAATAAATGAACACCAAAATGTTTCAAGTGTTTGTGTCAATCGGTCTGGTCCCCCTGAAGCTGTAAACCTGGGGAAACACTGACACCATTAGTAGTAAGTGAGTAAAGAAAAATGTATTCTGAGATAAATCGTGATTCTCTTTTGAAAGAATGACAACACGAAAACTAAATTGTCAAGCGTTATGATCTCCTGTAATAAACCTGTGACCCCGGGATGTCGTTCTCACCGCTGCCCCTGAGCGCAACAGACGTAATACATTTGCATTCCTTGATTACACTCTAAGCGAGGCTAAATACTAGCAGCGTTTTTGTGAGGCTGCTGAGGTTGAGCGATCGAATATGGATACAATCTTACCGTGTTTCTGACCCTAGGCACAACTTCAGGGGGAGACCGACAAACCTAAACCAGTGTTTCCCATACCATTATAACAGGGTGGCCCCCGAAATTGTATCTATAGTGCCAGATTACAACAAGAGTAATTTAAGGGTCTACACAGGACAGGGCAATTATTTTCCCAGGAGGGCCATGAGGAACAGAAAATATTGTGGAGGTCCAGGCCAATCGCCTAATAGGGCGGTGCAGTCACATGGGTCGATGTTCCTTATGCCGAGGCAATACTCTGGATGCAGCTGTCAGTTAATCTTACAACTCTAAAACTCTTGCAGTACAAACATATCTCCGGCGACAGAAAGTGACATGCCAAATTCAAATTAAAGTTAACACTTTCGGCGTAATTCAGAGGATTGGAATGCTAAAGCGGGCGTTTCAGTGAGTATCTTGTACATTACGGTATCGTAAGACATTGGCGAGCTTGCCTGTGAGGAGGGTGGAAGTGAGCAGAGAGCAAGCTGGAATCGCAGCCTGATACGTCGGCAGAAAGCATAGCTACGTTCCCGAAGCACAATGACGGCAACAGAGCAGCATCTATGTTTCTTAATGCTTATTTATTGCTCAGCGCTCCTTTAAGCTTTATGTGTGCGCTCTTCTGCAGCAGAAGGCGTTACAGTGATCTTTACGTAAAGTCGGAGGATACCGTGTGTATCTGCCGTGTTCTGCTCCAGGAGGTGACACACAGCCTCAAAGGCTGAGCAATAAATAAGCATTGAGAAACATAAATGCTGGTCTGATGCCATCATCTTGCTTGGAAACTCAAGTCGGGAATGGAGAAGCGTTACAGCGTCTTTACCATAACTATAATAAATATAATAATTATAATACTCAAGGGCTGATTAAAAAGCCCAACGGGCCTTATATGCAAAGTTTGGAAATGTAACCCTCCATTTGATATATCTCTGCAATTTATTAACAATATTGAATACAAAAAAAGATTAATTAACTAAATTAATCTGTTTTTTAATTATGAAGAATCAGATAGCCACAGTGAGAAAAAAATTAATCATGTGTAGAAAGATGTTGACGCATAAAGAGGAATTTACACCCGTAATATGTAGCTTAAAACATAAAACTACTAATATGACTTACCTTTTCATATCTTTTGAGCAGACTAGTTGATGCACCTGGAGATCTCTTTTCTTGCCTCTTACTTGTTGACACCTTTTGAGTACTCTGAGAAGGCTCGGATGTAGATGGACCCTCACGTGCTCCCGTCCGAAGACTTTCCTTCAATTTCTGAAGATATTAACAATAAACATCAATCCAGCAGGATCAGGTCAAATCTGAATAATCAATACAGCCAGAAACTTTGATATTTGTGAGGGTAGCAACATTTCTTTTTCACCTCATCAATAACAATGTCAAAACCGTTTTAATACTGTCAAAGATAATTGTAAATTAATGTAAAATCAAAGCTACTTGGACATCATTAAGCATTATTACTACATGGATGGAAAGCATATCATATGGTATAAGCATTTCCTTTAGAAAGAACTTTAAAAGTATTTATTTTTGACTACTGCCTTGCATCTCCACGCGCGGCCAATCCGGGTCACCATAATTATAGGTGACCTCCTCTCCTTGACTGATGTCTCGTGTTGCAAACAAACACAGATGGGGACTTCCCTTGTATGTTTAGAGTACTTCATCTTGGCATTGGGGTTGACATTATTATCGTTCACAAGTCTTCCAAAGTGACCCATCCTCTTTTGCTGCATCAAAACTACAAAAACAAAAAGAGTATATCAGTTTTCATAACCCAGTAAATATATAAAATAAGGCAAAGTGTCATTGAATTTGGATTAGGCGAAGCATTGACACAATACGCACCACTGCATAGTTTTCCATTAAAATGGAACTCGAACATGAACACCTTCAGGCAGTCGTGATGAAGTCTCTGTCTCCGTTCACATTCTTGCTGGCTTATTAATTCACCTCTATATTCAACAGAAATTCTCCCTTTTCAAATAGAGCAGGAGGTGAAGATGCCATGAACCTATTCCACACACAGAGAAAAACGTTTATTAAGTTTATTCCTCGCACTTTAATCATGGTTACAAAAATTAGATCATTCAACTTACCTTTGAAGGCATTGATGTGTTTGATGTCACGAGTCCCACTTTGTCCCCTCCAGTATCAATGTAAAAGTTGGCATCAGCCTTTGGATTTAAGCGTCTTAAGTCCAGGTGCATATTCTCTTGCTAGAAATGACCAAAGAAGATGGTTGTCAGGATTATTATCTTCAATTATAGTACATTGCATATCTTCATTTATAGAACATGCATGATCAGAACATATTCTATAACCGAATTTTAAACCAGTAATAAACTTGGATAAAATAAGAAAATGAATAACTGCTCTATTCACATTTTTTATTTGACACTGCTTCACAGATTTACATATTAAGAATATCTTTGAACTGTCTAAGATTAACTGTAGAAGTAAGGTAAGCCCCTTTTTGTTTGTTCTTCCAAACCTGTCTACATGGACACTAATCTCATCCTCTCTGAGGCCCAGAGTAAACATACATCAACATTAGCTTAGTGCTATGGCAGCTCAGGAGACCAAGCTGCAGGTGATTCAATCAAGACTGGTGAGGAGATGTGTGATGTAGCTTTACAATGGCATGCCTAACGTCAACCTTTTTGCCTTGTATCAAGCCACATAGTATGTTCACACAGCAAGCTAACGTTAGCAAACAGCGCTAGCTAGCGATTAACTTGCCGGCTCGCGAAGCTTCGCGGTTAACGCTTAGCTAATGGCAGCAAGCTAACCACGCCATATTAGCTCGACAGGCAAACCGTGACAATGATAAAGCACGAGATAACCCGAGCTAAACCACCCGCGTGAATGGACTGTCGCCCTTAACCAGAGGGCCTGCTAGCATAGCTCACCTCACACTAGTCTCGCCTTCAGTCTTCACCACCTGGAGCTAGCTCCGTTTTATATTACACATATAAATGACACGTTCTCATCTACTGCAGTCTTAACGAATCACACAACTGTAGCTAGCTCCGTTTTATACTTACACCTTATAAATGACAACACGTTTCTCATCTATGCCAGTCTTAACGGAATCACCTGGAGCTAGCTCCGTTTTATACTTACACATATAAATGACACGTTCTCATCTGCTGCAGTCTTAACAGATCACCTGGAGCTAGCTCCGTTTATACGAATCACCTGGAGCTAGCTCCGTTTATAATTACACATATAAATGACACGTTCTCATCTACTGCAGTCTTAGCCGAATCACCTGGAGCTAGCTCCGTTTTATAATTACACATATAAAGCTTACCTGGTAGTGTTTAATCCTTAATCCTTCATCGATTGCATGCTCTCTGCCTGTCTGTTTAAAGGTCCACGCACCTGGTCGCCTTGACGTTGAGTGCGCCCTCTCGACGTCACTCCACGTCAGGAAAAACAGCCAATCACAAGAAAAGAGGCGTGAAATTGTATCGTGTGTATCGAGAATGTGTATCAAACTGCACCCAGCATCCTCACGCCGATAGATGTCAGCTGTTCTATACACTGGGATACACAAAAACTAGGTCAGGTGGTAAAAATGGACTGCACGAAAAAGAGAGAGGTTATGTTAGTTAGACAGTTTTAAGGCGTTTAAGCTCTTTGTTTTAGCGGGACCTCGGCATGGTCCGGCCTAATCCCAAAAATCCGGCTATTATGGTGTGTGTTCGAGTGTAAAAGTCCGGAACGCCCATCACCTACACACACACACACACACACACACACACAGACACACACACACACACCACACACACACACACACACACACACACACACACCGGGGCGAAGATTTGTGGTGAACTCCTTTCTGCTCCTTTTCACCTCTCAGGGCAACGACTGTCTAATTTCACTTCTCAAACTGACTCTGCTTTGACTACAGTGTGAACAACATGTGATTCAGTGAACAGGGCGTGTCAGCTCTAGTGGGAGGAACCCAGGGTGTGTGGACAGAGTGCAGCCGCCTGTGTTTGAGAGCAGGAGGAAGAGGAGGGCTTATCAAGCTGTACGTCATTCCTGGAGGAGGAGCAGCTGTGAAGATGTGAACTTTGTTCCTCATTTACAAGGTCAGGCTCTATTACAACCTGCTCATGTTTATCACCTCCTTTCTTCATTTTAACATATTCATGTGCTGCTCAGATGTTGATGGTGCTCCATATTTCTCTACAACTCTTCCTCCAAATCGGATTTGCCTGCTGAGGTTTGTCCCAGTGATTGTTTGTCCTCCTGAACCAGTTTGCTGCCTGTCATTAAAGCAGCCAGCGAGCAGGTAAACAGTCAGTCGAGGCCTCTCCCTCACAGAATTCTTGATTCCCGGCGCAAACCCCTCTGCATGCCTTCATGTTGTTCGTCAATCTCTCTGCAGGCGCCGTCTCTGTCACTCCTCTGGGTGAAGTCGGCTCTGATGCAAACAACAGCTGTCTCAAGTGGAACCACGACAACAGGATCTGACATGGGATGCCGAGGCAGCGAGCAACAAGTCGTGATAGTGAATACGTCTCTGTTGATACTCCACGAGCCGCGAGGCTCAGAGGGTGTAAACGGCTCCTTCCGCGTCGACATGCAACATGTGTTTTAAGCTAGACTACAAGTATAATTCATATGTGGGGTCAGGGATTGTTCAATTACTCCATGAATAATTCCGTGATCTCACACTTAATATTGTTGCCACCGGCCAAAGAAACCAGTTTGTGAACAGGAAGTTGGCAACCAGCCAGACTCAGTTGGTAAGTGTGGGCGTGTCACGTTGGTTGTTAACATTCTGCTTGCCTCAGCGATGACGTCATCACTCGTGTCCTCCGGGTTTCACAAGCGTCTCCACTCCAATGACTGCGGCTCTTCGGCTCACTCATGCTGACATCTCAGCAGATGTTTTGTGCAATATTACAGATGTTTGGTCACACGGTAGAAGTCATCCGTTATTCCTCATTCTAAAGTTATTCAACAGATGATTGTGAAGGAATAGGTTTGTGAATCTATGTGAATGTCCAATCTGAGACGACCCACGTGAAACACACTGCCCTCTGGCGGCCATCGGTGGTAAGACCAGAGTTTAAATCCCTAGACAGCGGTCCTCCAAGCTCAAGATACGGCCGAAATTGAAATCAGAAAAATCTTCGGCCACCACACCTGTGTCTGTGGATGTGTCGGCATCACGGCAAGTGGTCACGACCGAGAAGTGTTATGAAGTGCTGAGCAATTCAATATATCTCTCTTGTTCTGCCTGTTTTGATATACATGCCCTAAAGCCTTATATTTCAAATTTGAAATAATATCGGCATTATAATTATTATAACTATGAGGTTTTTGTGTGCCTTTATTTTGTGGTGCCCCCTCATGGACGGATTAAGAAACCACGGGCCCTAGGCCTGGACGTGTCAAACCCCCATTAAAAATATAAAAAAATAAAAAAAATAAAATACAATACAAATAAATGTATTTTTTTTTTTTAAACGATCATTAATGAACAACGATACGGAGCTGAGCGAACAACATTATACGAATTATATGATGAGGGACTTGGTTATATAGATTAAGCGAATACACTTTCGCGAAGAACAACACAGAAATACATAAACAAGCGCATTTGTGTGTGTGGGGGTGGGGTGCTTAGAAAGAGCTCTAATGCTGTTGTTTTGCACATGCTTTTGGTTTCTCCTACAGGTTGAAGAGCCCCATATATTTATGAATTACTCAGCCCTCTAAGTCCTATAGAGTAAACTGAGATGTACTCACTTGAAAATTATCATGATGGTTTCTTTCTTGTGACATCTTTAAGTGATATTTAGGCTATTCTTTAGTTCTCAATGATTGTGGGGCCCTGTTACTGACACATGAATAGCTTAAGCCTAGCATATATGCGGCATCACAGTGCATCATGTCATATCAATAAAAGTTAATAACAGAGACTTCACATAGGAAAGCTCTGGGTTAGAAACCCCTGAGCTCAGGGGCCCAGGTATGATGAAACTCGTTACGATAATCCATCCCTGAGTAGGACTAGCCAGGGGCCTATTGCATGCTGGGCAACAGCCGCGCCACCATCTGACGCATCGTGTCATATCATCATATTCATCAATACGTTGTTAATAACAGCGACGTCACGCGCGGAGGCTCAGGCCCAGGGGCCCCCTGAGCTCACGGGCCCCCTGAGCTCAGGGGCCCCTGGTGCCGGTAGGCTCGTTCGGTAATCCATCCCTCAGTAGGACTATTGGGGCCCTGTTACTGACATGAATGACTTAAGCCTAGCATATACCGGCTACGGCGCATCGTATCATATCATCATATTCATATCAATACAATGTTAATCACAGCGACGTCACGCGCGGAGGTTCAGGCCCAGGGGCCCCCTGAGCTCATGGGCCCCTGGGCCTGGGCCCGGTAGGCCCGTTGGTTAATCCATCCCTGCCCCTCAGGACTTGGTGCCCGACGCGCAGCGCATAGTGCGCTATGGGAGCGGCGGCGCTGATCACAACTCTGATCAAAACATAAACTAGGGATGATTAAATGACCTTCAGAATTTAACCGATAAAAAATGTATTAACCGACAATGTATGTTTTGTATACCATTTTCTCCGGAGCTCATATATATTTACTTTAAAACTACAAGAGGGCGCCCCATTTGACATTGTTTTGTTTGGCGGGCAGAAAAACAGGTCAGATAAAAGAATAACACGTAATTTAAATCATAAATATTTTTATATTAATTTCAAACTTTTCAAAATTGAAAATTAAAAACATTTTATTTATTTATTGTAAATGACCTCTCGCGGCCCACACAGTAAAATTGGCTGAGTAACTTTTACTCAAATTGAATAAAATGTTACTCTAAAAAAGACCACATTTGGTCCCAGTCCAAATAGAGTAAAAGTTACTCTTATGACAGAGTTAAACTTTCAGAGTTAAATTTACTCTATTTAGTGCAAGAATTTTACTCTACCTGATGATAATTCACTCCATTTAGCATAAAATAGAAACAACTCTACCCTAGTTTTACTGTGTATAGAACTGAATTTTACTCTACCTGATGATAATTCACTCCATTTAGCATAAAATAGAAACAACTCTACCCTAGTTTTACTCTGTATAGAACTGAATTTTACTCTACCTGATGATAATTCACTCCATTTAGCATAAAATAGAAACAACTCTACCCTAGTTTTACTCTGTATAGAACTGAATTTTACTCTACCTGATGATAATTCACCCCATTTAGCATTAAATAGAAACAACTCTACCCTAGTTTTACTCTGTATAGAACTGAATTTTACTCAATACAGAAATCAAAATTATATATGGTACATAATTTTACTCCAAATAGAATTTATTATGAAGTGAATGTTACTCTAAAGAGTTTAACTTTATTATGAATAGAACAGAATCTTACTCGCTATATAACTTTTTACACTCAGTCATTATACACTGCAAAAATGTTAAAAAGGTGAAATAAATAGATCAGAACCCAATACCTTAATTGACACCTTTACTTTATTAACCACTTAAGCCCCATTGCCCCACCTGTGGGGCAGATTTGATGTTTTGTTCTAAACTGTCTATAATATTATAATAAACATGAGCAAATATATTGATGTTGTACATCAAATTAAAGAAGACAACTGGGGCTACAAGTATCAGTGAGCCATTTAAACACAACTCAAACACCAACTGAAATAAAAATACAAATATCATAATCATAATTTTGTCAGGTGTCGGCCCACTCAGAACGTTTCCGTAGCTAGCGACATGTAGCTTTGTGCCATCATAAAAGAGATGTTCGAAAGCAAGAGGACTTCACACAGATTCTAAATATCTTTACAGAATCCTTCTGCACCAAAGTATCACGGAGATATAAGCCAAAGAACACAGAAATATTAATCGCTTCATAGCTTTACATTCAGCAAATTCAACATACTTTTGTTCTTGAGAAGAAGAAAAAACGTTTCTCTCCCCTGCATTCCAGCTGGCATGGCTTTAGTGTGAGTGTATGTCCCTTTAAAAAACCCGGCGGACTTTTGGGAAGCGTCATAATCAGCTGTCAGGAAGTTCAATTTCAGCGAATCGGTTTTACATTTCAAATATGGCGACGCCTTTCTGTCTCCTATTGGCTCACAGTGCTGTCAATCTTGTCTTTC
>NC_079395.1:200379-227655 GCF_029220125.1 Pseudoliparis swirei | reverse complement strand
TACGAACTCAGACCACTTAGGAAGTAGGACCCAATTGCACACGACCGGGAGACAGAGATAAAGTATTTATGAAGTACTTTTTTTTCAGGTTCTGCAGTGAACAAAATGAAAGCGCTCACGTAGTCGAGGGATCAAAAACTTTTCAAGAGCACAAAAATAACCCGACCTGATCATGGCAAAAGACCCAGGCGAACTGACAAGGAATTGCTTTGGAGACAGGGAATTCAGCACAGGGTAAGTGGCAAGACACAGGTTGGGATTAATCAGGGGCGGGGCTGACACTGATGAGCATAGGAGACAGAATTGTGTGATGACAGGTGAAAACAATCAGGAAGCCTGGAATGAGAAAGCGAACATAAATGACATGAACCTCTCTAGCATATCTGTCGGTTTTGCACAACAGTACCTTACCCCCTCTAGGGCCAAGCTCCCTGATGGCCCCAGGCTGATGTAAAAGTCGGTGGATGGAAGAGTCTTGTCTCTGATAAATGGAAAGCCTATCATCAGCTTCTAGCCTCAGGACCATAACCTTCCAGTCTACAGGAATTGCTTGCCCTCCCCTATTCACGGACACTCCAGTAGCTTCTGGACCTTGTATAGCGTCACCCCTTCAAAGAACTGGGGGCGGTGGAGGGGCAGGGAACAAGTGCTCTCACACACCGGCTTGATTTTACTAGCGTGCCAGCGCTTGGGCGGGTGCCACTCTTCAGGTCCTGGGGGTTGCAAAGCGATGCCCGCGCGAGTTGATGACTCTGGACACTGGAAGCGGACCCACAAATCTGGAGCCAGTTTGCTTTGAAGCGACATGGAGTGAGTAGAGTCCTTGGTAGAGAGCCAAATGCCTTTTGGCCTGGACTATGAGGAAGGGAAGCGACCCTGCGATGAGCGTCTCGCAACAGCCTTCATCGAGCTGAACGGTCGGGAAGGACTTATGGCGAGCACCAGCCCAAACTCTCGACAAGCGTCTGATCATGGCATGTGCCGATGGAACCATCACCTCTTCCTGGTTGTTAGGGAAAAGTGGAGGCTGAAACCATTGACACAATGGAATGGGAGAGAGACCTGTGGCACATGGCGTAGGAAGGGTATTGTGGGCAACCTCGACCCCATGTGAGGTGGTCACTCCAGGTGGTCTGGTTCCGGGAGGCAAGACAACGTAGCGTAGTCTCTAGTTCTTGGTTCAGACGTCCGACTGTCCATTTGACTGAGGTGATATCCTGATGACAGGCTGACGGTGGCACCTATGAGTCGACAAAACTCTTTCCAGAAAGCGGAAATGAATTGTGGACCCCTGTCGGAAACAATGTCATTAGGAATCCATGGATCCTGAATACGTGATTCATCATGACCTCTGCGGTGACTTTGGCAGAGGAAGCTTAGTCAATGGGATGAAGTGAGCCATCTTTGAAAATCGATCAACCACTGTTATAACCGTAGTCTTGCCTCTGGATGAAGGAAATCCTGTCACAAAATCCATGAAATGTGTGACCAAGGAGGGCGGTGTGGGAATCGGCAG
Organism: Pseudoliparis swirei; assembly: GCF_029220125.1. Classification (NCBI taxonomy): domain Eukaryota; kingdom Metazoa; phylum Chordata; class Actinopteri; order Perciformes; family Liparidae; genus Pseudoliparis; species Pseudoliparis swirei. The sequence continues at coordinate 226,139 of NC_079395.1, read as the reverse complement.
CGGCTGGAGCAAGCCCATCTTAACTTGAGATGAGGTCTTATTACACGCACACACCGGACAAGCCGCTACATACTCTGCCACATTTTCTTCATGGATGGCCACCAGAAACGTTGTTGAATCCTGAACATTGTTCTTGCTACTCCCGGATGGCACGAAAGCACAGATGAGTGAGCCCAGTGGATGACCTTGGGTGAAGAGCCTCAGGAACAAACAGCAGATTGTTGGGACACTCGCTAGGTGCTGGATTCATGACATTTGCCTCTTTAACGTCTGACTCCACTTGCCAGGAAAAAGGTGTGTCTCCGATCACACGTTAAGTGGAAGGGATGGTCTTGGGCTCTACCGCAAGTGGTTCGGGATCGTAAAGACGAGACAAAGCATCGGGTTTTGATTCTGAGACCCGGGACGAAAAGAGAGTGTGAAGTTGAATCTACTAAAGAAAAGTGTCCACCTGGCCTGACGGGAGTTGAGACGCTTAGCCTTTTCTTATATATTCTAGATTCTTGTGATCTGTCCAGACTAAAACGGTTGCTCCACCCTCTAGCCAGTGTCTCCATTCCTCGAGGGCAGCTTTACAGCTAACAGTTCCTTGTTTCCCACGTCATAATTCCGCTCTGCCGCTGTCAACTTCCGCGACAGGTAAGCACATGGATGCATTTGTTTGTTCCCTGCAGAACGTTGAGACAGTACTCCTCCAATTCCCTCATTGGAAGCATCCACCTCGACCATAAACTGGTGCTGGGGATCTGGAATGGTGAGTATGGGAGCTGATGTGAATCTATCTCTGAGAAGTTGGAAAGCGAGATCCGCCTGGGGGGTCCACTTGAAGGGAACCTTAGGAGAAGTCAGAACATGCAGAGGGGCAGCAACAGACCTGAAATTCCTAATAAACTTCCTATAGAAGTTAGCAAATCCTAGGAACTGCTGAACCCTTTTCCTGAGGTCTGGGTGTGGGCCACTGGGATACTGCACTGATTTTCAGGATCCATTTGGATATGATTAGGTGAGACTATATCCTAAGAAAGACACCTCTTCTGTGTGGAACTCACACTTCTCTGCCTTGACATATAGCTGATTCTCCAGTAGTTTCTGCAAAACCTGGCGGACATGGTCAACATGAGATTTAGCGTCTGGGGAGAAAATCAGTATGTCATCCAGATACACAAACACTGAAATATTCAAGAATTCCCAAAAACCTCATTCACAAAGCTTGAAAAACAGCGGTGCATTGCACAGTCCAAAAGGCATTACCAAGTACTCATAGTGACCATTCTGAGTGTTGAATCCAGTCTTCCACTCATCCCTTTTCTTATTCTAACCAAGTGATATGCATTTCTTAAATCCAACTTGGTGAATATCTTAACCGTTGAAGCAGTTCAAAAAGCAGATGACATGAGTGGCAGAGGATAGCGGTTCTTCACCGTAATGTCATTTAGTGGACTGTAGTCTATGCAAGGTCTCAGAGACCCGTCTTTCTTTTCCACAAAAGAATCCGGCCCATTTGGAGACGATGAAGGACGGATAATCCCTGATTTGAGTGAAGAGGAGATGTATTCCTCCATTGCTGTTCTCTCAGGTCTCGAAATCGAGTAAAGTCTCCCTTGGGAATGGGGGCTCCCGGTAAGAGATCAATGGGACAGTCAAAATCTCGGTGAGGAGGTAGCGACAAGGCTTTAGACTTGTTAAACGCTTCCTTTAAATCATGGTAACAGGAAGGTACTTTCTGTAGATCAGGATAGTCAGGGTGATCTATAATGATCCTACTAGAGTCTGTTGGTGCATTAACAGGTTGCGAAAGTTTACACCTGCCCTTACAATCCTCTCCCCATTCCTTAACTTTCCTGAGAGGCGGATCTATGTGAGGATTGTGGATCTTCAGCCAAGGAAACCCCAAAATAATCGGGTACTGAGTCGACTCAAAAATATGAAATTGCATGCTCTCGGTATGGTCCTTATTTATAGTCATCCGTATGGGCTCAGTGCAATGGGTAACTGTGAACAACAAGTGGCCGTCTAAGGCACTGGCACTAACAGGATGAGATAGCGGGACAGTTTTTATTTTTAGCTGTTTGACTAGGCCCCAGTCCATAAGGCTTTCGTCAGCCCCTGAGTCTATTAACACACCCTGGTCAATGGTCTGATTGTTAATACAAATGTCTACCTGAGTGACAGGTCGAGGAGGAAAGTCTGCGGGAAACTTGCTCACCAGCGCCCTCCTTTTGACTGGTGAGCACGATCTTTCCGGCATGAAGCGAGTTGATGACCCGGCTGGCCGCAGTAGAAACAGCAACCCTCCGTGACGGCGCTGCCTCTCCTCCAGAGAAAGCCTGGTTCTTCCAAGCTGCATGGGTTCACCGGAGTCATTCGGGTGTAGTCCTCTGATGGTCCGTAACATGAGCTGAAATCCTCAGCTGGCGGCGCAACCCTCCGAGGCGAATTCTGGAAGCTGGGAATAACATCTCGGTTATGCCGACGCTCCTCTCTCTTTCCGAAGACGGTTATCGATCCGGATGGCTACAGCGATGAGGGATTCCAGATCCCGGGTGTCTCCAGTGGAGCCAGCTGGTCCTTTATCGGTTCGAAAGTCCTGTCATGAAGGCGTCACAAGAGCCGGAACATTCCATCCGCTGTCCGCTGCTGCTGTACGAAACTCGATGGCATAATCAACCACCTGACGGTTGAGCTGACGTATTTGAGACAGTCTTCTGCTGGCCTCCGTAGCAGGCGATGAGTGGTCAAAAATGCGGCTCATAGTCTCTATGAAATCGGCCAATGAGTAACATAGTTCGGTGTCTCTAGACCATTCTGCAGTAGCCCAGGCTGCAGCTCTTCCCGTTAAATGAGACACAATAAACGCCACTTTACCATGCTCAGATAAAAAGGCTCCTGGGTGGTGTTGGAAATGCAGATCACACTGTACCAGAAAGGCTCTGCAATTCGAAGAGTCTCCGGAAAATCTCTCCGGAAGAGCCAGCCGTAAAGGGGAAGAAACAGCCTGACCTGGGTAGTCAGCTGGAGTACTGACAGGCAATCTCTCAGCTGTGGATGACGTCACCGGAGGAGCAGTCTGTTGATGAGTGAAAAAATTATTCATTTGGGCAACCAGTTGTTGCATCTGTGTAGATAATTCTTCCTGAACCCCGGCCTGGCGTCCTCTCAGCTCTTGTATTTCCTGGCTGACTTTGTCCAGCTTTTCCTCGTGATGAAAAATCGTCACGCCCTGTACCGACAGAGCGGCGTGAAGCGTTCTTGGGTCGGCTGGGTCCATAATGGTCAGTTCGTTCTGTTACGAACTCAGACACTTAGGAAGTAGGACCCAATTGCACGACCCGGGAGACAGATATAAAGTATTTGTAAGTACTTTATTTTTCAGTTCTGCAGTGAACAAAATGAAAGCGCCACAGTGAGGGATCAAAAACTTTTCAAGAGCACAAAATAACCCGACCTGATCATGGCAAAAGACCAGACGAACTGACAAGGAACACTGGGAGACAGGGGAATTTAAGCACAGGGTAACAAGACACAGGTGGGACCAATCAGGGGCGGGGCTGACACTGATGAGCATAGGAGACAGGTGTGATGACAGGTGAAAACAATCAGGAAGCCTGGAATGAGAGAAAGCGAACATAAATGACATGAACCTCTCTAGCATATCTGTCGGTGCACAACAAATTTACTCCAATTATTCACTGTAAAATACTTTACAGTGGAGTAGAATGTGTTGCGGTGTTCCCTGTCGTTTGGCGTAGGCTACGAATAAACGGTAATAACTATACAACGTCTCGTAGCTTCCTGACCCAGGGTCGCTACAATATGAAGTTATGAATCTTAACCCTCAGTCAAATTGACGTAACGTTATCTTTTAGGAAATAATAAACTCGTTGTGCTCTTTAGATCCTCCAAAACCTAATTATATCTCATGTTTAGCTGCTACGGAGACGTCAGAGCCAGCGGAGCATTTCAAAAAGTCCTGCCGAGATCAGGCTTCTGTCGGCGGCCACACAGCGCGCTGAGCGCCCGGCGCCTGAGCTCAGTGGTCCCGAGCAGGACCTCAAATCTCCGTCGATATCCTTATTAGGCTGAATCTCGATAAATCGATTCACAGATTTGATGCTTAAACTACTAACTTCACGGCTGAAAACATCCTTAAATTACATTCCGTGACTCAACAACAGTAGTATTTAGAATGTACAGACAAGAATGCATAATAAACGCTGTTCGTCTACAGATCCAAGAGCTAGGGATTGCTTCTGTCTTGGTCCCTGACTTGACCAATCCTGTTCAACAATGAGGTTCGGACCCCCCAGCTCATTTGAATATACGGACACATAAATGTCACACATAAATAAATGAAGAAATACGCGTGGACACAGAAATAGATATATAAATAAATGAAGAAATACAGAAATACATTTATTTAATTATGTCCTGTTGAGTTATAACTTATTTATTAATTTCTGTATTTATTTCTGTATTTATACATTTATTCTTGTATTTATACATTTATTTAAGCATTTATTTATACATTTATTTAAGCATTTATTTATTTATTCTTGTTTTTATTCATGCATTTATTTATTTATTTATACTTAAGTCATTTTGAGTCCTCCATACCGCGGAGCATGTCGGGGCGAAATTCTCACAAGAACTCAAATAAATGCCCCGCCAGATAATAAAACACATTTGGGGGGACTTGATGACAGAAAGAGTAACTTTAATTCTTAAATACGGATGAATAAAAAATGTTTCCAGTAAAAAGGCACTTTACTCATCCAGGGCAAAGGGCTGGTGCTTGAGCACACTAGGGCTCTATTGTGCACGTGCCTGCCTGACGCACGCCACATGACCAGATCACGTGACCACTGTGTCGCCCTTGTTCATGTTTTGGTTGTTCAAAGTTGGATTCATGTTTCTTTCGGCTCCCCGTTGCGTTCACTCACTGGAAGCTGGGAAGATGCGCTCAGGGTCAACAGCCGCCGCCTCCTCACACACACACACACACACACACACACACACACACACACACACACACACACACACACACATACACACACACACCACACACACACACACACACACACACACACACACACACACACACACACACACACACACACACACACACACACACACACACACACACACACACACACACACACACACACACACACACACACACACACACACACACACACACTTTCGCTATACAGGCCCGGCTATGGTTTAGATGGACTACCCTTTCCTGAGGTCCCACAGCTTTGGCAGTTAGGTTCAAACACTTTTAAAAATCTGAAAAAAATTCTGCTCACTTTAGATTTTAGATACACAGTACACAACTTCATACAGAGCCATCTACTTATATGGTGGTATAGGCAGACATTTCTTTTTTGACAAGTGTGGTTTATAAGGACTAAAAAAACACTTGAGTATTTAAAGGGACAATAACCCCTCCTCCTCATTAACATAATACACACTAACCTGACAAGACACAGTATTACTGGAACAGTCAATTTGATATCAAAATAAATCTTATTAGATGACCACGTTGCCCCCCTCCAGAGTGAGCCAGTACGTGGATAAATAGATGGATACATCTCTCCATCTACGCAGAGAGAACCAGCCAGTGACTGAACACCCTGGCTTCAATCTCTGGCTTTCATTAAACATGAAAAACACAACAAAGAGCTGGGGCGCTTTATCATTTAGTTTATTGATGTATCCAGACTTTAGTGGTTAGTAAACAATACTTTTTTAAGATACAAACAATCGAGGAACAAGCCTATAGTGGGATGTAAACAATACTTTTTAAAGCTAGAAACAACCGAAGAGAATGACAGAGCGAGAAAGAGTGAGACACAAAGACAGTGATAGAGACACACATAGACACAAAGAAAGAGAGACAGACACAGAGACACACATAAAGATAGAGAGACATAGACAGTGAGGAGACAGAGAGAGATACATAAAGATAGAGAGACAGAGAGGAGACAGAGAGAGACATAAATAAAGACAGAGACAGTGAGGAGACAGAGAGAGAGAGACATAAAGATAGAGAGACAGAGAGGAGACATACATAAAGACAGAGAGACAGAGACAGTGAGGAGACAGAGAGAGAGAGACATAAAGATAGAGAGACAGATACAGTGAGGAGACAGAGAGAGAGAGACATAAAGATAGAGAGACAGAGAGGAGACAGAGAGAGAGACATAAAGATAGAGAGACAGTGAGGAGACAGAGAGAGACATACATAAAGACAGAGAGACAGAGACAGTGAGGAGACAGAGAGAGAGACATAAAGATAGAGAGACAGTGAGGAGACAGAGAGAGACATACATACAGAAAGAGACAGTGAGGAGACAGAGAGATATACATAAAGATAGAGAGACATAGACAGTGAGGAGACAGAGAGAGAGATACATAAAGATAGAGAGACATAGACAGTGAGGAGACAGAGAGAGAGATACATAAAGATAGAGAGACAGAGACAGTGAGGAGACAGAGAGAGATACATAAAGATAGAGAGACAGAGAGGAGACAGAGAGAGAGACATACATAAAGACAGAGAGACAGAGACAGTGAGGAGACAGAGAGAGAGAGACATAAAGATAGAGAGACAGTGAGGAGACAGAGAGAGACATACATACAGAAAGAGACAGTGAGGAGACAGAGAGAGATATACATAAAGATAGAGAGACATAGACAGTGAGGAGAGAGAGAGACATAAAGATAGAGAGACATAGACAGTGAGGAGACAGAGAGACATACATAAAGATAGAGACATAGACAGTGAGGAGACAGAGAGAGAGATACATAAAGATAGAGAGACATAGACAGTGAGGAGACAGAGAGAGAGACATACATAAAGATAGAGAGACATAGACAGTGAGGAGACAGAGAGAGATACATAAAGATAGAGAGACAGAGACAGTGAGGAGACAGAGAGAGACATACATAGATAGAGACATAGACAGTGAGGAGACAGAGAGAGATACATAAAGATAGAGACAGAGACAGTGAGGAGACAGAGAGAGACATACATAAAGATAGAGACAGTGAGGAGACAGAGATATACATAAAGATAGAGACATAGACAGTGAGGAGACAGAGAGATACATAAAGATAGAGAGACATAGACAGTGAGGAGACAGAGAGACATACATAAAGATAGAGAGACATAGACAGTGAGGAGACAGAGAGAGATACATAAAGATAGAGAGACATAGACAGTGAGGAGACAGAGAGAGAGACATACATAAAGATAGAGAGACATAGACAGTGAGGAGACAGAGAGAGACATACATAAAGACAGAGAGACAGAGACAGTGAGGAGACAGAGAGAGACATAAAGATAGAGACAGAGAGAGGAGACAGAGAGAGACATACATAAAGACAGAGACAGAGACAGTGAGGAGACAGAGAGAGAGAGACATAAAGATAGAGAGACAGTGAGGAGACAGAGAGAGACATACATACAGAAAGAGACAGTGAGGAGACAGAGAGAGATATACATAAAGATAGAGAGACATAGACAGTGAGGAGAGAGAGAGACATAAAGATAGAGAGACATAGACAGTGAGGAGACAGAGAGACATACATAAAGATAGAGACATAGACAGTGAGGAGACAGAGAGAGATACATAAAGATAGAGACATAGACAGTGAGGAGACAGAGAGAGAGATACATAAAGATAGAGACATAGACAGTGAGGAGACAGAGAGAGATACATAAAGATAGAGACAGAGACAGTGAGGAGACAGAGAGAGACATACATAAAGATAGAGAGACATAGACAGTGAGGAGAGAGAGACATACATAAAGATAGAGAGACAGTGAGGAGACAGAGAGATATACATAAAGATAGAGAGACATAGACAGTGAGGAGACAGAGATACATAAAGATAGAGAGACATAGACAGTGAGGAGACAGAGAGAGACATACATAAAGATAGAGAGACATAGACAGTGAGGAGACAGAGAGAGATACATAAAGATAGAGAGACAGAGACAGTGAGGAGACAGAGAGAGAGACATACATAAAGATAGAGAGACATAGACAGTGAGGAGAGAGAGACATACATAAAGACAGAGAGACAGAGACAGTGAGGAGACAGAGAGAGAGAGACATACATAAAGATAGAGAGACAGAGACAGTGAGGAGACAGAGAGAGACATACATAAAGACAGAGAGACAGTGAGGAGACAGAGAGAGACATACATAAAGATAGAGAGACAGAGACAGAGAGACATACATAAAGACAGAGAGACAGAGACAGTGAGGAGACAGAGAGAGAGACATACATAAAGATAGAGAGACAGAGACAGAGAGACATACATAAAGATAGAGAGACAGAGACAGAGAGACATACATAAAGATAGAGAGACAGTGAGGAGACAGAGAGAGACATACATAAAGATAGAGAGACATAGACAGTGAGGAGAGAGAGAGAGACATACATAAAGATAGAGAGACATAGACAGTGAGGAGACAGAGAGAGAGAGACATAAAGACAGACACAGAGGGACATAAACAATTTGGAGACAGAGATAGACATAAAGATACAGACAGACACGCATAGAAAGTAAGGATACAGAGAGAGACATCAGACAGACACAGAGAGATACATAGAGACAGACATAGACAATGAGGAGACAGAGGGAGACATAAAGACAGACACAGAGGGACGTAGACAATAAAGAGACAGATATAAAGACAAGAGACAGACACATCGAGACGTAGACAGTCAGGAGAGAAAGACACAGAAAGACATAGATAATGAGGAGAGAGAGGGACATAGAGACAGACACAGAGGGACATAGACAATAAGGAGACAGAGATATAAAGACAGACACAGAGACATAAACAGTGAGGAGAGAGACACAAAGAGAGACAGAGAGAGACATAAACAGTGAAGGGACAAAGAGAGAGACATGGAGAGACATAGACAGTGAGGAGAGAGACAGAGAGAGATCGATAGAGACATAAAGACAGTGAGAGACAGATAGTGTTGCTTTGTGGTTTACCATAAACATAACAGTAATCGTTTGTGGTTACTTGTTGTCTGTTAAGTTCAACTTCACACTTTTCCTGTGTTGAGTCGTTGGTAACTCGAGGTTTCAGCAGCATTGGAAGTGATTTGAAGAGTTGGGCGATCTTTTGGCGACTGGGATGCTTGTGTCTGACCCATGAGATGCTCCAGCGTCAGGTAGTACTGGTTTCACTTGAATCCGTCCTGGTTTCAACTGATGAGGCGTAATGGGGATGCTTGCATCGAATCATCATCATCATAATCATCATCGTCGTCATCTTGTGTTTCCGAGTCGGTGTGCATTCCTCATCGGACATGCACTCAGAAACTGGTAAGAAAACAAAGTTTAAAATGATAGACAGCTAAAGACCAACAACAAACCACATGTGCTCTGTTCTGTGTTCCACTCACCTGTGATGGGTGTTGGTTATCATTTGTAACTCTTCTGAGGATTGATGCCAGAACAAACTGGAAGACATTTTGAATATATAGTACAAGTTTAAATACCACAGTTGTTCCTGTCAGAGCAATACAGAGATCTGGAATACATGAACATGCAAAAATGTCCCCTTTTATAGAGATAATTGTTGCCCATGTTTACACTTTTAAGTGTAACAGCTGGTGTATTGGAAAAGAACCTCTAGCATTAAACCATAAGAGATCTTGTCAGTACCAATAAGGCAAAAATAAAACACTTTAAAGTAATTTCAATGATATACTTAAACTTCACAATTTTGGAAATAGTTGATATAGCATCCTATGCTGTGAATTAAGGATTATTTGTCATAAGTGTTTCATTATAGAATGGTTTGTACATTTGAACACAGCAAATATACCGACCTAATACCCCAAGACGCACTTTGTACCAATCCACGAAATATCTTATCTCTGCATTCATAGCCACGCCACTTGAAGGAGGTCCCAAACATTGAACATACTTGTCCAAGGAGGATATTGTTGTGCACACCAGGTGATGCTTGACACTGGTCCAAAAAAAGATTTTATGACATTTGATTAAAAAAAGACCAAAAGAGACTGGGTGGACCGTTATAATTACAGATGTAAAAGGGTTTTAAAAAGATCCCGAGGTAAAGATATTTATCAAACTTCATGGAGGTTTAAGATATTCCATAGAGTTTGTTCAATGTCATCTGACTCCAGAGATGAATGAAAGAAAGGCAGAATAGTGTTTAGAGTAGTTCACAGTTATAGAATGTCAATTCTGACTGTCTAGTGTCCTCATATATCAGTCCCTATATACCATATGAGGTGGTTACACACACACCCACAGTAGTTATAGAAGGTTGATTCTGAATGTCTAGTGTCCTCATATATCATTGTCCCTATATACCATATGAGGTGGTCACACACACACACACACAATAGTTATAGAAGGTTGATTCTGAATGTCTAGTGTCCTCATATAACCCTGTCCATCCAAACCATATGATGAGACTACACACACATACACACACAGACGCACACATGAAGAGGATTTAATGTTTTGTTCACACATAATGTAATGAAACTTAAGTTTAGACTTGCTTACCTCTTCAACCCAGTTGAAGAGACCAAGTTGTGTGAATGTTGGATTCAGGCCATCCACAGAGGTCTCAAGCTGGTCAGTTTCGTCCCTCTGAGCAGACTCAATCAGCTCACTGTTATCATCTGGAGCAGAAAAGGGGTAGAAAGAGACAGTAAATAGGATGTGGAACTGTACCATCAAGTGTTGTAATAGATGATCATCTCAGGGAATCATGAACGTGAGAGGTCCTCCGCTCCGACTAAGTCAGTGCTCGGCCCTAATAATAATAAAAAATATACATTTTCAAAATGTACAATCTGGTTAAAGTCATTTATGAACCAACATCCTTTTTTTGTCCTGAGCAAGTCCTTAAAGGACTCATTTGCTCTGCTTTGCCATGAGCCTTTTCCCGACAGTCTTTTCTGCCTCTTGCTAGGGTTGTCACAATACCAACATTATAACTACGATACCTGCCATAAATATCATGATAACCGATACCACAATACCAGAATTTTATACAATACCACACATTTTGATACTGGTAAATTGATCTATAATAGTAATCAAAAAAAGTGGGCTTTCCTTCACTGTCTGCAATTTAGACATAGTACTTCCAAAAAGCCACGGACTGACCAGCAAAAGCGCCTCTGCACTTGATGCCATGTCTCCCATCACTCGCTGTGAGTGATCGCTGCCTTGTGTGTGTGTGTGTGGGCACTGGGCAGTCCACCCCCTTGCAGTCAATGCGTGCTGGCAGTGTCACAGGTAGCGGAGCAGTGAATGCGCTCTGATCTACACGATTCACGTTGATGACATATTTTGATTTAAAACGGCAAATTTTGAATGAGAACCATCCTACTGTTGACAAAAAGAATCAGGAACAGGCCCGATTCTACTGTTGGTTCTCTTTGCAAAGCTTGGAAATGTACATCTGACACATCTCTATTTGTTACTAATATTGAATTTAAAAAAAAGATACAACTAAATTAATCTTATGACACATTTGATTAAAAAAAGAACAAAATAGACTGGGTGGACCGTCATAATTACAGATGTAAAAGGGTTTTAAAAAGATCCCGAGGTAAAGATATTTATCAAACTTCATGGAGGTTTAAGATATTCCATAGAGTTTGTTCAATGTCATCTGACTCCAGAGATAAATGAAAGGCAGAATAGTGTTTAGAGTAGTTCACATAGTTATAGAAGGTCAATTCTGACTGTCTCGTGTCCTCATATATCATTGTCCCTATATACCATATGAGGTGGTCACACACACACACACACACACACACATAATAGTTATAGAAGGTTGATTCTGAATGTCTAGTGTCCTCATATATCATTGTCCCTATATACCATATGAGGTGGTCACACACACACAATAGTTATAGAAGGTTGATTCTGAATGTCTCGTGTCCTCATATATCATTGTCCCTATATACCATATGAGGTGGTCACATACACACACACAATAGTTATAGAAGGTTGATTCTGAATGTCTAGTGTCCTCATATATCATTGTCCCTATATACCATATGAGGTGGTCACACACACACACAATAGTTATAGAAGGTTGATTCTGAATGTCTAGTGTCCTCATATATCATTGTCCCTATATACCATATGAGGTGGTCACATACACACACACAATAGTTATAGAAGGTTGATTCTGACTGTCTCGTGTCCTCATATATCATTGTCCCTATATACCATATGAGGTGGTCACACACACACAATAGTTATAGAAGGTTGATTCTGAATGTCTAGTGTCCTCATATAACCCTGTCCATCCAAACCATATGATGAGACTACACACACATACACACACAGACGCACACATGAAGAGGATTTAATGTTTTGTTCACACATAATGTAATGAAACTTAAGTTTAGACTTGCTTACCTCTTCAACCCAGTTGAGGAGACCAAGTTGTGTGAATGTTGGATTCAGGCCATCCACAGAGGTCTCAAGCTGGTCAGTTTCGTCCCTCTGAGCAGACTCAATCAGCTCACTGTTATCATCTGGAGCAGAAAAGGGGTAGAAAGAGACAGTAAATAGGATGTGGAACTGTACCATCAAGTGTTGTAATAGATGATCATCTCAGGGAATCATTAGCGTGAGAGGTCCTCCGCTCCGACTAAGTCAGTGCTCGGACCCTTATCAAGAGGCTCTGGAATCCTTCTTTGAAAAGGCCCGAAAAATCCACTGCAGTGACAAAATGTGCACCCTTTGTTGTGGTCATGAAAATAAATGAACACCAAAATGTTTCAAGTGTTTGTGTCGGTCGGTCTGGTCCCCCCCCCCTGAAGCTGTAAACCTAGGGGAAACACTGACACCCATTAGTAGTAAGTGAGGTAAAGAAAAATGTATTCTGAGATAAATCGTGATTCTCTTTTGAAAGAATGACAACACGCAGAAACTAAATTGTCAACGTTATGATCTCCTGTAATAAACCTGTGACCCGGGATGTCCGTTCTCACCGCTGCCCCTGAACGCAACAGGCGTAATACATTTGCATTCCTTGATTACACTCTAAACGAGGCTAAATACTAGCAGCGTTTTGTGAGGGCTGCTGAGGTTGAGCAGTCGAATATGGATACAATCTTACACCGTGTTTCTGACCCCTAGGCTTACAACTTCAGGGGGGAGGGACCGACAAACACAAACCAGTGTTTCCCATACCATTATAACAGGGTGGCCCCCCTGAAATTGTATCTATAGTGCCAGATTACAACAAGAGTAATTTAAGGGTCTACACCAGGACAGGGCAATTATTTTTCCCAGAGGGCCACATGAGGAACAGAAAATATTGTGGAGGTCCAGGCCAATCGCCTAATAGGGCGGTGCAGTCACATGGGTCCGATGTTCCTTATGCCGAGGAGCAATACTCTGGATGCAGCTGTCAGTTAATCTTACAACTCTAAAACTCTTGCAGTACAAACCATATCTCCGGCGACAGAAAGTGACATGCCAAATTCAAATTAAAGTTAACACTTTCCGACGTAATTCCAGAGGATTCGGAATGCTAAGAAGCGGAGCGTTTCAGTGGTATGCGGTACATTACGGTAATCGTAAGACATTTGGCGAGCTTGCCTGTGAGGGGAGGGGTGGAAGTGAGCAGAGAGCAAGCTGGAATCGCAGCCTGATACGTCGGCAGAAAGCATGGCACGTTCGAAGCACAATGACGGCAACAGAGCAGCATCTATGTTTCTTAATGCTTATTTATTGCTCAGCGCTCCTTTAAGCTTTGTGTGTGCGCTCTTCTGCAGCAGAAGGCGTTACAGCGGTCGTTACGTAAAGTCGGAGGATACCGTGTGTATCTGCCGTGTTCTGCTCAGGAGAGTGACACACAGCCTCAAAGAGCGCTGAGCAATAAATAAGCATTGAGAAACATAAATGCTGGTCTGATGCCATCATCTTGCTTGAAACTCAAGTCGGGAATGGAGAAGCGTTACAGCGGTCTTTACCATAACTTATAATAAATATAATAATTATAATACTCAAGGGTGATTAAAAGCCCAACGGGCCTTATATGCAAAGTTTGGAAATGTAACCCTCCATTTGATATATCTCTGCAATTTATTAACAATATTGAATACAAAAAAAGATAAATTAACTAAATTAATCTGTTTTTTAATTATGAAGAATCAGATAGCCACAGTGAGAAAAAAATAAATCATGTGTAGAAAGATGTTGACGCATAAAGAGGAATTTACACCCGTAATATGTAGCTTAAAACATAAAACTACTAATATGACTTACCTTTTCATATCTTTTGAGCAGACTAGTTGATGCACCTGGAGATCTCTTTTCTTGCCTCTTACTTGTTGACACCTTTTGAGTACTCTGAGAAGGCTCGGATGTAGATGGACCCTCACCGTGCTCCCCGTCCGAAGACTTTCCTTCAGATTTCTGAAGATATTAACAATAAACATCAATCCAACGGGATCAGGTCAAAACTGAATAATCAATACAGCAGAAACTTTGATATTTGTAGGTAGCAACATTTCTTTTTTCACCTCATCAACCAACAATGTCAATAACCGTTTTAATACTGTCAAAGATAATTGTAAATTAATGTAAAATCAAAGCTACTTGGACATCATTAAGCATTATTCATGGATGTGACATATCATATGGTATAAGCATTTCCTTTAGAAAGAACTTTAAAAGTAACATTTTGACTACCTTGCATCTCCACGGCCAATCCGAGTCACCATAATTATAGGTGACCTCCTCTCCTTGACTGATGTCTCGTGTTGCAAACAAACACAGATGGGGCTTCCTTGTATGTTTAGGTACTTCATCTTGGCATTGGGGTTGACATTATTATCGTTCACAAGTCTTCCAAGTGACCCATCCTCTTTGCTGCATCAAAACTACAAAAACAAAAGTATATCAGTTTCATAACAGTAAATATATAAAATAAAGGCAAAGTGTCATTGAATTTGGATTAGACGAAGCATTGACACAATGCACCACCATAGTTTTCCATTAAAATGGAACTCGAACATGAACACCTTCAGGCAGTCGTGATGAAGTCTCTGTCTCCGTTCACATTCTTGCTGGCTTATTAATTCACCTCTATATTCCAACAGAAATTCTCCCTTTTCAAATAGAGCAGAGGTGAAGATGCCATGACCTATTCCACACACAGAGAAAAAACGTTTGTTAAGTTTATTCCTACTTTAATCATGGTTACAAAATTAGATCATTCAACTTACCTTTGAAGGCATTGATGTATTTGATGTCAAGTCCCACTTTGTCCCCTCCAGTATCAATGTAAAAGTTGGCATCAGCCTTTGGATTTAGGCGTCTTCGTCGGTGCATATTCTCTTGCTGAAATGACCAAAGAAGATGGTTGTCAGGATTATTATCTTCAATTATAGTACATGCATATCTTCATTTATAGAACATGCATGATCAGAACATATTCTATAGCCATTTAAACCAGTAATAAACTTGGATAAAATAAGAAAATGAATAACTGCTCTATTCACATTTTTATTTGACACTGCTTCACAGATTTACATATTAAGAATATCTTTAGACTATCTAAGATTAACTGTAGAAGTAAGGTAAGCCCCTTGCTTTGTTTGTTTCTTCCAAACCTGTCTACATGGACTGCTAATCATCCTCTCTGAAGGCCCAGAGTAAACATACCATCAACATTAGCTTAGTGCTAGCAGCTCAGGGAGCAAGCTGCAGGTGATTCAGTCAAGACTGGTGAGGAGATGTGTGATGTAAGCTACAATGGCATGCTAACGTCAACCTTTTACCTTGTATCAAGCCACATAGTATGTTCACTAGCAAGCTAACGTTAGCAAACGAGCGCTAGCTAGCGTTAGCACGCGAGCTAGCGGTTAGCACGGTCGCTAACGGCAGCAAGCTAACACGCCATGTGGCTCGACACAGGCCGTGACAATGATAAAGCACGAGATAACACGAGCTAAACCACCACGTGAATCGACTGTCCTTAACCAGAGGGCCTGCTAGCATAGCTCACCTCACACTGATCTCCTTCAGTCTTCACCACCTGGAGCTAGCTCCGTTTTATATTTACACATATAAATGACACGTTCTCATCTACTGCAGTCTTAACCGAATCACCTGTAGCTAGCTCCGTTTTATACTTACACATATAAATGACACGTTCTCATCTACTGCAGTCTTAACCGAATCACCTGTAGCTAGCTCCGTTTTATACTTACACATATAAATGACACGTTCTCATTACTCAGTTTTAACCGAATCACCTGGAGCTATTCTGAGCTTTGACATAAATGATACACGCTCATCTACTGCAGTCTTAACGAATCACCTGGAGCTAGCTCCGTTTATACTTACACATATAAATGACACGTTCTCATCTACTGCAGTCTTAACCGAATCACCTGGAGCTAGCTCCGTTTTATAATTACACATATAAATGACACGTTCTCATCTACTGCAGTCTTAACCGAATCACCTGGAGCTAGCTCCGTTTTATATTTACACATATAAAAGCTTACCTGGTGGTGTTTAATCCTTAATCCTTCATCGGTGCATGCTCTCTGCCTGTCTGTTTAAAGGTCCACGCACCTGGTCCTTGACGTTGGTACGCCCCCCCGACGTCACTCCCACGCGGGAAAAAACAGCCAATCACAAGAAAGGGCGTGAAATTGTCACGTGTGTATCGAAATGTGTATCAAACTGCACCAGCATCCTCACGCCGATAGATGTCGCTGTTCTATACACTGGGATACACAAAAACTAGGTCAGGTGGTAAAAATGGACTTTGCACGAAAAAGAGAGGGTTATGTTAGTTAGACAGTTTTAAGACGTTTAAGCTCTTTGTTTTAGCCGGACCTCGGCATGGTCCGGCTAATCCCAAAAGTCCGGCTATTGCTGGTGTGTATTCAGGTGTAAAGTCCGGACATACCATATCCACCTACACACACACACACACACACACACACACACACACACACACACACACACACACACACACACACACACACACACACACACACACACACACACACCGGGCCGACGATTCGAGGCTGAACTCCTTTCTGCTCCTTTTCACCTCTCAGGAGCAACGACTGTCTGAGTTTCACTTCCTCAGAAGCGACTCTGCTTTGACTTCTGATGTGAACAACATGTGACGGTTCAGTGAACGGGGCGTGTCAGCTCTAGTGGGAGGGAACCAGGAAGTGTGTGGACAGAGTGCAGCCGCCTGTGTTTGAGAGCAGGAGGAAGAGGGAGGGGCTTATCAAGCTGTACGTCATTCCTGGAGGAGGAGCGGCGCTGTGAATGTGAACTTTGTTCCTCATTTACAGACAAAGACTCTGTTACAACCTGCTCCATGTTTTACATCACCTCACTTTCTTCATTTTAACATATTCATGTGCTGCTCAGATGTTGATGATTGCTCCATATTTCTCTACAACTCTTCCTCAAATCCAGTTTGCCTGCTGAGGTTTGTCCCAGTGATTTGTTTGTCCTCCTGAACCAGTTTGCTGCCTGTCATTAAAGCAGCCGAGCAGGTAGAAGCAGTCAGTCAGGAGCCTCTCCCTCACAGAGTCTAACGTTCCCCCGGCTCGCCCTCTGCATGCCTTCATGTTGTTATAAATCTCTCTGCTGCAGACGCCATCTCTACATGTAACTCTCTGGGTCGAAGTCGACGCTCTGATGCAAAGCAGCTGTCTCAAGTGGAACACGACAACAGGATCTGACATGAGATGCCGAGGCAGCGAGCAACAAGTCGTGATGATGAATACCGTCTCCTGTTATTCTCCACGAGCACGAGGGCTCAGAGGTGTAAGCTTGTGACTCCTCTTCACGTCGACATGCAACATGTGTTTTAAAGCTAGACTACAAGTATAATTCATATGTGGAGGTCAGAAGTTGTTCAATTACTCCATGAATAATTCCATGATCTCACACCTTAATATTGTTGCCACCGACCAAGAAACCAGTTTGTAGAACAGGAAGTTGGCAACCAGCCAGACTCAGTTGGTAAGTGTGGGCGTGTCCACGTTGGTTGTTGCTCGTTCACAACGCCTCGGCGATGACGTCATCACTCGTGTCCTCCGGGTGGTTTCACAGCGTCTCCACTCAATGACTGCGGCTCTTTGCGGCTCACTCCTTTGTTTGTCTCAGCAGATGTTTTGATGTAAATATTACAGATGTTTGGTCACACGGTAGAAGTCATCACGTTATTCTATAAGTTCACTAAAGTTATTCAACAGATGATTGTGAAGGAATAGGTTTGTGAGATCTGTGTGAATATCAATCTGAGACCGGCCCACCGTGAGGCTACACTGCCCTCTAGCGGCCATCGGTGGTAAGACCCAGAGTTTAAATCCCTAAGGCAGCGGTCTCCAAACTCAAGAATGCCCCGGCCGAAATTGAAATCAGAAAATCTTCTGCGGCCCACCCACACCTGTGTGCGCGGATGTGTCGGCGCGCATCACGGCAGAGTGATGCGACCCGAGAAGTGTTAACGGGGGGTGCTGAGCAATTCAATATATCTCTTGTTCTGCCTGTTTTGTGATATACATGCCTAAAAGGCGCCTTATATTTCTAGACTGAAATAATATCGGCATTATAATTATTATAACTATGAGGATTTTTTGTGTGCCTATTTTGTGGTGCCCCCTCAGCATGGACGGATTAAGAAACCACGGGCCCCTGGGCCTGGACGTGTCAAGGCCCCCCCCCCCCGTAAAAAAAATATAAAAAAATAAAAAAAATAAAATACAATACAAATAAATGTATTTTTTTTTTTTTTTTTTAAACAGTCCGTATGGAACAACGATACCGGAGCTGAGCAGACAACATTATGCGAATTATATGATAGCAGGGACTTCGGTTATATGAATTAAACGAATAAACTTTCATGAAGAACAACTTTACAGAAATACATAAACAGCGCATTTGTGTGTGTGGGGTGGGGTGCTAGAAAGAGCTCTAATGCTATTGTTTTGCACTTGCTTTTGGATTTCTCCTACAGAGTTGAAGGGCCCATATATTGCATGGAGTACTCAGCCCTCTAAAGTCCTATAGATAAACTGAGGATAAACACTCACTTGAAAGGTATCATGATGGTTTCTTTCTTGTGACATCTTCAAAGTGAATGTTTAGGCTATTCTTTAGTTTCTCAATCGGACTATTGGGGCCCTGTTACTGACATGAATGACTTAAGCCTAGCATATACCGGCATACGGCGCATCATGTCATATCAATACAAAGTTAATAACAGAGACTTCACGCAAAGGCTCTGGGTTAGGGGCCCCCTGAGCTCAGGGGCCCCTGGTGCCGGTAGGCTCGTTCGGTAATCCATCCCTGAGTAGGACTATTGGGGCCCTGTTACTGACATGAATGACTTAAGCCTAGCATATACCAGCTACGGCGCATCGTGTCATATCATCATATTCATATCAATACGTTGTTAATAACAGCGACGTCACGCGTGGAGGCTCAGGCCCAGGGGCCCCCTGAGCTCACGGGCCCCCTGAGCTCAGGGGCCCCTGGTGCCGGTAGGCTCGTTCGGTAATCCATCCCTCAGTAGGACTATTGGGGCCCTGTTACTGACATGAATGACTTAAGCCTAGCATATACCGGCTACGGCGCATCGTATCATATCATCATATTCATATCAATACAATGTTAATCACAGCGACGTCACGCGGAGGTTCAGGCCCAGGGCCCCTGAGCTCATGGGCCCTGGGCCTGGGCCCGGTAGGCGCGTTGGTTAATCCATCCCTGCCCTCAGGACTTGGTGCCCGCAGCATGGCCATAGTGCGCTATGGGGCGGCGCTGATCACAACTCTGATCAAAACATAAACTAGGGATGATTAAATGACCTTCAGAATTTAACCGATAAAAATGTATTAACCGACAATGTATGTTTTGTATACCATTTTCTCCGAGCTCATATATATTTACTTTAAAACTACAAGAGGGCGCCCCATTTGACATTGTCTTGTTTGGCGGTCAGAAAAACAGGTCAGATAAAAGAATAACACGTAATTTAAATCATAAATATTTTTCTATTAATTTCAAACTTTTCAAAATTGAAAATTAAAAACATTTTATTTATTTATTGTAAATGACCTCTGCGACCCACACAGTAAAATTGGCTGAGTAACTTTTACTCAAATTGAATAAAATGTTACTCTAAAAAAGACCACATTTGGTCCCAGTCCAAATAGAGTAAAGTTACTCTTATGACAGAGTTAAACTTTCAGAGTTAAATTTACTCTATTTAGTGCAAGAATTTTACTCTACCTGATGATAATTCACTCCATTTAGCATAAAATAGAAACAACTCTACCCTAGTTTTACTGTGTATAGAACTGAATTTTACTCTACCTGATGATAATTCACTCCATTTAGCATAAAATAGAAACAACTCTACCCTAGTTTTACTCTGTATAGAACTGAATTTTACTCTACCTGATGATAATTCACTCCATTTAGCATAAAATAGAAACAACTCTACCCTAGTTTTACTCTGTATAGAACTGAATTTTACTCTACCTGATGATAATTCACCCCATTTAGCATTAAATAGAAACAACTCTACCCTAGTTTTACTCTGTATAGAACTGAATTTTACTCAATACAGAAATCAAAATTATATATGGTACATAATTTTACTCCATATAGAATTTATTATGAAGTGAATGTTACTCTAAAGAGTTTAACTTTATTATGAATAGAACAGAATCTTACTCGCTATATAACTTTTACACTCAGTCATTATACACTGCAAAAATGTTAAAAAGGTGAAATAAATAGATCAGAACCCAATACCTTAATTGACACCTTTACTTTATTAACCACTTAAGCCCCATTGCCCCACCTGTGGGGCAGATTTGATGTTTTGTTCTAAACTGTCTATAATATTATAATAAACATGAGCAAATATATTGATGTTGTACATCAAATTAAAGAAGACAACTGGGGCTACAAGTATCAGTGAGCCATTTAAACACAACTCAAACACCAACTGAAATAAAAATACAAATATCATAATCATAATTTTGTCAGGTGTCGGCCCACTCAGAACGTTTCCGTAGCTAGCGACATGTAGCTTTGTGCAATCATAAAGAAGAGATGTTCGAAAGCAAGAGGACTTCACACAGATTCTAAATATCTTTACAGAATCCTTCTGCACCAAAGTATCACGGAGATATAAGCCAAAGAACACAGAAATATTAATCGCTTCATAGCTTTACATTCAGCAAATTCAACATACTTTTGTTCTTGAGAAGAAGAAAAACCGTTTCTCTCCCCTGCATTCCAGCTGGCATGGCTTTAGTGTGAGTGTATGTCCTTTAAAACCAGGCGGACTTTTGGGGAAGCGTCATAATCAGCTGTCAGGAAGTTCAATTTCAGCGAATCGGATTTCACATTTCAAATATGGCGACGCCTTTCTGTCTCCTATTGGCTCACAGTGCTGTCAATCTTGTCTTTCTTGGTACCAATCGATTCTATTGGCTCTAAGTGTTCCAATGACGTGTCGTTCTTTAAAATCCGCCCTTCCCCGGCGGAGATATCTGCGTGCGCAACAGCTGCGCTGTGACAGAGCCAAAAACCGGCTTTATGCACAGCACGCACGCGCACAGCACCACTTTGTTTGATCGTTTTTTTATCTTTCATTTCCTGTTTTAAAGCCACATAATGATGTATTTGCATGTATTGATCACCACAAGTAAAAGTGAAAGTGAAATAAATGGTTTGGTACATGAGAAAAGTCAAATGGCACAGATGGTGCTTCAATGTGCCCAAATGCAAATTTTAGAGACCTCGCCTAAATTCACTTTTCTAAAAAGTCTCCAACTATTGTTCTGCGTTATTTTTTCTGAGTCAAACTTTGCAGAGAGTCTGTTCACAAGTTGTATTATTATCTGGGAGATTTTAGGCCTTTGCTGTGCATCCATCCAGGATATATTCATCCTGAAAGTGCTTTTTTTTCTAATCGAACCTGAAACTTCTATGAAAATAGAAGATTCATCTTTATTTACTCTTTACCAGTAACATATATGCCAATATTTACACATCTGAACAAAAGCTCATTGTGTTCCCTTTATTATAACACCAACATTATTCAAATAGCTGGTGTGGTTGCAGAGCTACACCCTTTTTAGTTTGGGTATGTCATTTCGAGCAGAAACCTAAAAAAACGGGTGGGGCTTAACAGGCTAAGTGTTCACAGGAAACAGTATGGCACAATATAAAAACTGGAGTCATGATGACTGCAAGACACCTGTAAATCGAATGCTTTGTGACAGAAAAGATCGTTGACAAACACAATATGAGGTCCGTCTGTTGTGTACAAAACTTGAAATGTATTAAAATGCTCGTTGAGACACACCGTTTGAAGTGCAAAAGTTAAAAAAAACAATGTCTCATCCTTCACAACAACATGGTGGATCTTATGAAAAACTGGCATGTCACAATGAATTTTAACGCATACAACTAAATTAGCATTTGTCTGGGAGTTCTTACAAATGAAACACAACATTTCAGAATACCTCAGAAAAAGAAAAAAATCTACTCGACGCAGCATCCGAGCCCTCAACTCTGCAACTCTAGGACTCACCTTGGTTGTATCAATATCGATTTCATAAATGGTTGTCTGAAGGAAGTTGTACACATTGACGAGATCGTGGTTGTACGAAGTGCCAAAGACAAAGTGAGCTTTGAAAAGCTCATCAAAACAAGCAGGAGAGCCAGATGACTTACAAGATATTGCATGTTTGTCAATGACAATGAAGTACTTGTGAATCACATTCCTCTGAGTTCCCACTGCAAGCAGGTATGGTTGAAGGCTGTCTGCGATTCCATCGAGATGCCCCTGGATGCTGGTCCCTGTCTGTGACAGAAGAAAAACTTTGAGAAAACATCTCTTTTTTTTTTTAAACAACAAAAGAATGTGGTGTGATATAGCTAGTGATGTTTCCTGTATGGCAGCCTTACCTTGATGAACTTCACAAGATTCTCACTGGCTTGTCTGGCGGAGAGCTTTCCTGGTCTCTTGCGGCCAAGAGGTGACGGCGGCAGCAGGTGCACAAGGATCAAAATGGACGACATGTCACTGTCCCATCCTACAAGACTTCTATGTAGAGCTGCAACAATTAATCAAACAAAAATTAATCAACTATTTTGATAATCGAATAATCGGTTTGAGTAGGGTTTTTTGAAAGAAAAAAAAAGCTTTTAAGATTTCAGCTTCTTAAATGTTAATATTTCTGGTTTCTTTGTTCCTTTATGACAATGGACTCAATATCCCTTTGGTTTGTGGACAAAACCAGACATTTGAGGACGTCATCTTGCGGTTTGGGAAACTGACATTTTATTGACCAAACAACAAATCGATTAATTGTTTAAAATGTAAACTTTCTGAAAGCGTGTAGTGCAATCGGCATTGCTTACTTTGGCAAGAAAGGTGTTTTCAGCTCTCTGTCTTGTGGCAGGACTGCACTGCAATATTACGGTGTCATCAGAGTCCCCTTCAATATCCCCACTGGAGCTGGTAAAGGAGCTGCTTGCAGAGGAACTCAGGCAATCTGTCAAACCATGTAAACATTCAGCTGGTGTGATTAACACTAACACCATACAATTGCCAAAAGTATTACAGTAACTACCAAAAAAATATCACACAAACAAAGATTATTGGAACTATAATGAACTAACAATTCAGCAGATTTATCTGCTTGTCTTAAATAGAACATGTTAGGCTCGCCAAGACTCAAAGAATGAATGACACTGGTGTGCTCAGTGGCTACGTGGTTAAGCACATGGTCCATGTTGGCAATGCCCAATGCAGTGATCATGATCAATTCCTGACTGTACTGATCATCATTCCCCCAATCTCTCTCCCTTTCACTATCCACTCTACACTACCCTGCTCATTAAAAAAGAAAAAATGAATGACACTAAGAAACTTACCATCTAGATTTGGACCTTGTGCGGCACACCAGGTTTTGTTTTTTCATAAGGAAATCAAAGACCTCTTCATCAACCTCAGTCTTTGTGTCATCAACGACTCTTTGTCCAAGGTTGGGATGCTGAACTTCTTGGAAGCTGTGAACATGAAAAATAAATAAAGGCACTTCAAATTTAATATAAACTCCAGAACAAGAGACATTTAATAAATTAAGCAATATAAACCTCAACAGTTAAGGTATATATTCTCCTGAGTAATAGTTCATTAATATTTGCACCATGCCCCCAAACTGACAGCTTCAGTATGTTTACTGTGTTAGACTGAAATTCATTAGGTTTTCCACTCACCACTTTCCAAAAACAATGTGTAGGTAACTTGGCCCTCAAAACAGGTATTTTTGTTGATCTCTTTTTTTTTATTTTTTTATAATGGTTTATTTAATAAGGGACAGTGCACATTAATAAAAACTTTGCAGTAAATGTGCCAGAGTTAGCCAAGAGGCTATTTTTCATCTGTAGTCCCAGTCTCTGTATTTCACTCGAACAGCCTGCATCCTACATGACATGAAAAGGTTATATTTATCAGCTTTTGCACATCTATTTACAAAGAGAGATGGCGCCGTACGTGATGGCTGCTGTGTTGCGAGCTCCCGGATTGAAAGACAATAACCACCCCGGCCACAAGCTGTTCACCCTTCTACCGTCAGGCAGGCGATACCGCAGTATCAAGTGCCGCACAAACAGACTGAGGGACAGCTTCTTCAGTCAGGCCATCAGGCTGCTGAACAAGGACTGAGACCCTCACACTATACACCAGAACATATTCTGTGAAGATCTATGGCCATGGTGTATATTTTATTACATTGTTTTATATATAGATATATTGTATATATATATTGTATATATATACATATATATATATATATATTGTCTCAAAAAAGTGTATATTTTATTACATTGTTTTATATATATATATTGTCATGATGTATATTCTATTACATTGTTTTATATATATATATTGTTAATACTTTCTTCTTTTTTGTGTGGATATTGTATAGTTTATTCTCATTCTTATTCTTTTTTTAGTCTGCTACTGCTGTCGGGTGTTTTGCACATAAGAATTTCACAAACCGATTATACTTGTATAAAAGGGGATGTGACAATAAAAAACTTGAAACTTGAAAAGTCATTCGTTAACATTCATAATCCATTGTCCACCTTGACTTATTCCATTTGTATTGTACACATGTTGTCTATGCTGCTCTGATTAAGTAAATCGGGTGAACAAAATAATGGCCAACTCTATAGCAGCAACAAGTTACGTAAATGACATGTATATAAGGTTTGTATGATGCTACTCCAACACACTGGCCATGAGGGAATGTCAGTAGAAGTATATACCTGCTAACCAAACTGCAGATAAAAATAGAAGTAAAACACACAAGCTTGCTAATCGAACAGCAGAGCGAAAACGGTCAATGTACAGGACTCAATTCAGAGTAAAACACATGTGTTTGTTAACCAAATAGCAGGTGTAACAAAACAGACATAATTACTAACTGGGAAGCAGGTGAATTAAAATACCACATGCTTACTAACCGGACAGCAAGTTAAATAAAACGCCACTCGCCGTGAGCGCTGCGCGTGCAGACATCATTTAACGGAGCGGAGCAGCGCGTGCGCACTGATCGTGTGCTCTTTTAATGAAGTATCGATACTAAAAATATGCTAAATCACATTGTTTTTAACGTACGGGTACTCTGTTAGC
>NC_079395.1:140415-199379 GCF_029220125.1 Pseudoliparis swirei | reverse complement strand
AGACAGGTGTGATGACAGGTGAAAACAATCAGGAAGCCTGGAATGAGAGAAAGCGAACATAAATGACATGAACCTCTCTAGCATATCTGTCGGTGCACAACAGTACCCCTCTAGGGCCAACTCCTGATGGCCCAGGCTGATTGTAAAAGTCGTGGATAAGAGTCTTGTCACGATAAATGAAGCAGCTATCCAGCTTCTAGCCTCAGGACCGTAACCCTTCCAGTCTACCAGGAATTGCTTGCCCTCCCTATTACGGACCTCCAGTAGCTTACGGACCTTGTAAACCTCACCCCTTCAAAGAACTGGGGCGGTGGAGGGGCTTGAGGCGGGAACAAGTGTGCTCTCACACACGGCTTGATTTTACTAACGGAAACGTTGGGTGCACTCTCAAGGTCCTGGGAGTTGCAAGCGTCCGGCCGGGTTGATGACTCTGGACACTGAAACGGACCCACAAATCTCGGAGCCAGTTTCTTTGAGGCGACATGGAGTGGTAAGTCCTTGGTAGAGAGCCAAACCTTTTGGCCTGGACTGTAGGAGGAGCGACCCTGCGATGAACGTCGCAACAGCCTTCATCCGAGCTGAACTGGAGAAGAGACTGGCGCAGCACCAGCCCAAACTCTGCGACAACGTCTGATCATGGCATGTGCCGATGGAACCATCACCTCTTCTTCGTTGTTAGGGAAAAGTGGAGGCTGAAACCATTGACACAATGGAATGGAGAGAGACCTGTGGCCGCCGTGGGAAGGGTATTGTGGGCAACCTCGACCCATGTGAGGTGGTCACTCCAGGTGGTCTGGTTCGGGAGACGAGACAACGAGCGTAGTCTCTAGTTCTTGGTTCAGACGCTCCGACTGTCCATTTGACTGAGGGTGATATCCTGATGACAGGCTGACGGTGGCACCTATGAGTCGACAAAACTCTTTCCAGAAAGCGGAAATGAATTGTGGACCCCTGTCGGAAACAATGTCATTAGGGAATCCATGGATCCTGAATACGTGATTCATCATGACCTCTGCGGTGACTTTGGCAGAGCGAAGCTTGGTCAATGGGATGAAGTGAGCCATCTTTGAAAATCGATCAACCACTGTTAGAACCGTAGTCTTGCCTCTGGATGAAGGAAATCCTGTCACAAAATCCATCGAAATGTGTGACCAAGGACGTTGGGGAATCGGCAGCGGCTGGAGCAAGCCCATCTTAACTTGAGATGAGGTCTTATTACACGCACACACCGGACAAGCCGCTACATACTCTGCCACATTTTTCTTCATGGATGGCCACCAGAAACGTTGTTGAATCCTGAACATTGTTCTTGCTACTCCCGGATGGCACGAAAGCACAGATGAGTGAGCCCAGTGGATGACCTTGGAGTGAAGAGCCTCAGGAACAAACAGCAGATTGTTGGGACACTCGCTAGGTGCTGGATTCATGACATTTGCCTCTTTAACGTCTGACTCCACTTGCCAGGAAAAGGCTCCGATCACGGTTAAGTGGAAGGATGGTCTTGGGCTCTACCGCAAGTGGTTCGGGATCGTAAAGACGAGACAAAGCATCGGGTTTTGATTCTGAGACCCGGGACGAAAAGAGAGTGTGAAGTTGAATCTACTAAAGAAAAGTGTCCACCTGGCCTGACGGGAGTTGAGACGCTTAGCCTTTCTTATATATTCTAGATTCTTGTGATCTGTCCAGACTAAAACGGTTGCTCTGCACCCTCTAGCCAGTGTCTCCATTCCTCGAGGGCAGCTTTTACAGCTAACAGTTCCTTGTTTCCCACGTCATAATTCCGCTCTGCCGTTGTCAACTTCCGCGACAGGTAAGCACATGGATGCATTTTGTTGTCTTCTGCAGAACGTTGAGACAGTACTCCTCCAATTCCTCATTGGAAGCATCCACCTCGACCATAAACTGGCGCTGGGGATCTGGAATGGTGAGTATGGAGCTGATGTGAATCTATCTCTGAGAAGTTGGAAAGCGAGATCCGCCTGGGGGTCCACTTGAAGGAACCTTAGGAGAAGTCAGAACATGCAGAGGGGCAGCAACAGAACTGAAATTCCTAATAAACTTCCTATAGAAGTTAGCAAATCCTAGGAACTGCTGAACCTTTTTCCTGGAGTCTGGTGTGGGCCACTGGGATACTGCACTGATTTTCGCAGGATCCATTTGGATATGATTAGGTGAGACTATGTATCCTAAGAAAGCCACCTCTTCTGTGTGGAACTCACACTTCTCTGCCTTGACATATAGCTGATTCTCCAGTAGTTTCTGCAAAACCTGGCGGACATGGTTAACATGAGATTTAGCGTCTGGGGAGAAAATCAGTATGTCATCCAGATACACAAACACTGAAATATTCAAGAATTCCCGCAAAACCTCATTCACAAAAGCTTGAAAAACAGCAGGTGCATTGCACAGTCCAAAAGGCATTACCAAGTACTCATAGTGACCATTCTGAGTGTTGAATCCAGTCTTCCACTCATCCCCTTTCTTATTCTAACCAAGTGATATGCATTTCTTAAATCCAACTTGGTGAATATCTTGGCCGTTGAAGCAGTTCAAAAGCAGATGACATGAGTGGCAGAGGATAGCGGTTCTTCACCGTAATGTCATTTAGTGGACTGTAGTCTATGCAAGGTCTCAGAGACCCGTCTTTCTTTCCCACAAAGAATCCGCTCCGGCTGGAGACGATGAAGGACGGATAATCCCTGATTTGAGTGAAGAGGAGATGTATTCATCCATTGCTGTTCTCTCAGGTCTCGAAATCGAGTAAAGTCTCTCCTTGGTAATGGGGGCTCCCGGTAAGAGATCAATGGGACAGTCAAAATCTCGGTGAGGAGGTAGCGACAAGGCTTTAGACTTGTTAAAAGCTTCCTTTAAATCATGGTAACAGGAAGGTACCTTCTGTAGATCAGGATAGTCAGGGTGATCTATAATGATCCTACTAGAGTCTGTTGGTGCATTACCAGGTTGCGAAAGTTTACACCTGCCCTTACAATCCTCTCCCCATTCCTTAACTTTCCCTGACGGCCAGTCTATGTGAGGATTGTGGATCTTCAGCCAAGGAAACCCCAAAATAATCGGGTGCTGAGTCGACTCAAAAATATGAAATTGCATGCTCTCGGTATGGTCCTTATTTATAGTAATCCGTATGGGCTCAGTGCAATGGGTAACTGTGAACAACAAGCGGCCGTCTAAGGCACTGGCACTAACAGGATGAGATAGCGGGACAGTTTTTATTTTTAGCTGTTTGACTAGGCCCCAGTCTATAAGGCTTTCGTCAGCCTCTGAGTCTATTAACACACCCTGGTCAATGGTCTGATTGTTAATACAAATGTCTACCTGAGTAACAGGTCGAGGAGGAAGTCTGCGGAAACTTGCTCACCAGCGCCCTCCTTTTGACTGGTGAGCACGATCTTTTCCCGGGCATGAAGTGAGTTGATGACCGGCTGGCGCAGTAGAAACAGCAACCCTCCGTAGACGGCGCTGCCTCTCCTCCAGAGAAAGCCTGGTTCTTCCAAGCTGCATGGGTTCACGAGTCATTCGGAAGTGTAGTCCTCTGATGGTCCGGTAACATGAGCTGGAATTCCTCAGCTGGCGCGCGACCCTCCGAGGCGAATTCTGGAAGCTGGGAATAACATCTCGGTTGCGTCGGCTCCTCTCTCTTTCGAAGACGGTTATCGATCCGGATGGCCACAGCGATGAGGATTCCAGATCCCGGGGTGTCTCCAGTGGAGCCAGCTGGTCCTTTATCGGTTCGAAAGTCCTGTCATGAAGGCGTCACGAAGAGCCGGAACATTCCATCCGCTGTCCGCTGCTGCTGTACGAAACTCGATGGCATAATCAACCACCTGACGGTTGAGCTGACGTATTTGAAACGGTCTTCTGCTGGCCTCCGTAGCAGGCGATGAGTGGTCAAAAATGCGGCTCATAGTCTCTATGAAATCGGCCAATGAGTAACATAGTTCGGTGTCTCTAGACCATTCTGCAGTAGCCCAGGCTGCAGCTCTTCCCGTTAAATGAGACACAATAAACGCCACTTTACCATGCTCAGATAAAAAAGCTGCTGGGTTGTGTTGGAAATGCAGATCACACTGTACCAGAAAGGCTCTGCAATTCGAAGAGTCTCCGGAAAATCTCTCCGGAAGAGCCAGCCGTAAAGGGGAAGAAACAGCCTGACCTGGGTAGTCAGCTGGAGTATTGACAGGCAAACTCTCAGCTGTGGATGACGTCACCGGAGGAGCAGTCTGTTGATGAGTGAAAAAATTATTCATTTGGGCAACCAGTTGTTGCATCTGTGTAGATAATTCTTCCTGAACCCCGGCCTGGCGTCCTCTCAGCTCTTGTATTTCCTGGCTGACTTTGTCCAGCTTTTCCTCGTGATGAAAAATCGTCACGCCCTGTACCGACAGAGCGGCGTGAAGCGTTCTTGGGTCGGCTGGGTCCATAATGGTCAGTTCGTTCTGTTACGAACTCAGACACTTAGGAAGTAGGACCCAATTGCACGACCCGGGAGACAGAGATAAAGTATTTGTAAGTACTTTATTTTCAGTTCTGCAGTGAGCAAAATGAAAGCGCTCACGTAGTGAGGGATCAAAAACTTTTCAAGAGCACAAAATAACCCGACCTGATCATGGCAAAAGACAAGACGAACTGACAAGGAACACTGGGAGACAGGGGAATTTAAGCACATGGTAACAAGACACAGGTGGGACCAATCAGGGGCGGGGCTGACACTGATGAGCATAGGAGACAGGTGTGATGACAGGTGAAAACAATCAGGAAGCCTGGAATGAGAGAAAGCGAACATAAATGACATGAACCTCTCTAGCATATCTGTCGGTGCACAACACTCATCTGCCGTGAGGGTCCATGTGTTGTATACATCTCTGCCTTTCTCACCGATCCACAGGAGTAGATAACTGCACTTTTCTTCCTCCTCTTTAGCGCTTAGCGGGAAGGAAAACATTAGCTCCACATGTTGGCGAAACTTTCTCCATGCGTCGGGCAGGTTAGATGACTCCCAATCCATCCGTGGCGTGGGGACGCCTGCGTTCTCCATCTTCCGTCGTCAGGTTCGATGAGAAGCAAACTATTCTGACACCATGTAATATTTACGTGTGTGGACTGACATTTAGTTGTCTAAGTAAAAACACTCGGTACTCGTGTGATCATATACGGCAGTATGCGTCCATCTTTATTCTCCAATCTGAACCTTGACCTGGATGACATCATTTATAAGCGACACTTCCTTGAACCGGAAGTCAAGATACTACAGGAAATATATTTATTTTCACTCGACTGAATTTATTGCAGATAGTTTTATTTATTTATTAAATAAGCAAATGAAATATAAAGAAGCATGTCTTGATGACAAAGTCTCTCAGATCTTTTTTGTAGTCCATCTCCTGAACGTTGTAGTTCCACCGTGCAGACTGACCTCACTAACATGCCGTCGCATCATAACTACGTAGTTTGGTGAGAGTGGAGTCTGATCCTCTTTTCCTAACTCGACATGAACTCCCCTTCCCATCTCGTCTTGACCCCGTGACGTGTTCCCCAGAGGTCAAGGAGAAGTGGTTAGGAAGCGACATTAGGAGGTCACTATCTGACTGTTGGACTGTGACCTTCTGTGTCCGTCTCCAGGAGAAATGCTGAGACTGTTGGTGAAGCAGAGACTCCAGGCGGCTTCTGAACACACTCTGGGGCTGATTGACAGATTCACAGCAGATTATGAGGAGGAAGTTTCTCGTTTGAGGGGAAATGAGCGACGACACAAACTCCTGGAGGCCGTGTTCAACCCTCGAGTTCAGCTGCACAGATCAGGTTTGTGCTTTTCATTATTATCCCGTCTTCGTGCTCGTGTTCCGGGTTTACGTCGACACGGCGAGGAGATGTCGAGTAAATAATAATAAATGAGAGGGGGAGGAGGGCCCCTCCTGTGAGGAAGGAGCACACGAGCAGATCCGAGGTCAGGACCACGCCACGGGATGTGGGTGCTGGAAGAGCCGGACTTGTTCTGGGAGAGCAGAGTGGTTTGGGTTCTGACCTGTGCTGCCTGAGAAGGACTCTGTGATGCATCACATGAGCTTCTGTTTGACACGTGATCAGAGAATAAATCCTCCCGCTGGAAAGGAGAGGCGAGAGAAGGTCGTTGGCTGAATTATGACTTCACCAGACATCCAGTTGTGGAAATACGTTACAGTGTGGTGCATTGTTTTATAGTAATGTACATTGTTTTATCGTAATGTTCATTGTTTCATATTAATGTTCATTGTTTTATAGTAATGTACATTGTTTTATAGTAATGTACATTGTTTTATAGTAATGTTCATTGTTTTATAGTAATGTACATTGTTTTATAGTAATGTACATTGTTTTATAGTAATGTTCAGTGTTTTATAGTAATGTGCATTGTTTTATAGTAATGTTTGTTTTATAGTAATGTACATTGTTTTATAGTAATGTTCATTGTTTTATAGTAATGTTCATTGTTTTATTGTAATGTTTGTTTTATAATAATGTACATTGTTTTAGAGTAATGTTCATTGTTTTATAGTAATGTTTGTTTTATAATAATGTAAATTGTTTTATAATGTTTGTTTTCTAATAATGTACATTGTTTTATAGTAATGTTTGTTTTATAGTAATGTTCATTGTTTTATAGTTATGTTTGTTTTATAATAATGTACATTGTTTTATAGTAATGTTTGTTTTATAATAATGTACATTGTTTTAGAGTAATGTTTGTTTTATAGTAATGTTCATTGTTTTCGAGTAATGTTTGTTTTATAGTAATGTTCATTGTTTTATAGTAATGTTTGTTTTATAATAATGTACATTGTTTTATAGTAATGTTTGTTTTATAATAATGTACATTGTTTTATAGTAATGTTTGTTTTATAGTAATGTTCATTGTTTTCGAGTAATGTTTGTTTCATAGTAATGTACATTGTTTTATAGTAATGTTCATTGTTCTCTAGTAATGTACATTGTTTTATAATAATGTACATTGTTTTATATTAATGTTCATTGTTTTACAGTAAGGTTCATTGTTTTATAGTAATGTTCATTGTTTTATATTAATGTTCATTGTTTTATAGTAATGTTCATTGTTTTATAGTAATGTACATTGTTTTATATTAATGTTCATTGTTTTACAGTAATGTTCATTGTTTTATAGTGATGTACATTGTTTTATAATAATGTACATTCTTTTATATTAATGTTCATTGTTTTACAGTAATGTTCATTGTTTCATAGTAATGTACATTGTTTTATATTAATGTACATTGTTTTATATTAATGTTCATTGTTTTATAGTAATGCACATTGTTTTATAGTAATGTACATTGTTTTATAGCAATGTTCATTGTTTTATAGTAATGTACATTGTTTTATAGTAATGTTCATTGTTTTATAGTAATGTACATTGTTTTATAGTAATGTACATTGTTTTATAGTAATGTTCATTGTTTTATAGTAATGTTCATTGTTTCATATTAATGTTCATTGTTTTATAGTAATGCACATTGTTTTATAGTAATGTACATTGTTTTATAGTAATGTACATTGTTTTATAATAATGTACATTGTTTTATAGTAATGTTCATTGTTTCATATTAATGTTCATTGTTTTATAGTAATGTACATTGTTTTATAGTAATGTACATTGTTTTATAGTAATGTACATTGTTTTATAGTAATGTTCATTGTTTTATAGTAATGTACATTGTTTTATAATAATGTTCATTGTTTTATAGAAATGTACATTGTTTTAGAGTAATGTACATTGTTTTATAGTAATGTTCATTGTTTTATAGTAATGTACATTGTTTTATAATAATGTTCATTGTTTTAGAGTAATGTTTGTTTTATAGTAATGTTCATTGTTTTATAGTAATGTTTGTTTTATAATAATGTAAATTGTTTTATAGTAATGTTTGTTTTCTAATAATGTACATTGTTTTATAGTAATGTTTGTTTTATAGTAATGTTCATTGTTTTATAGTTATGTTTGTTTTATAATAATGTACATTGTTTTATAGTAATGTTTGTTTTCTAATAATGTACATTGTTTTAGAGTAATGTTTGTTTTATAGTAATGTTCATTGTTTTCGAGTAATGTTTGTTTTATAGTAATGTTCATTGTTTTATAGTAATGTTTGTTTTATAATAATGTACATTGTTTTATAGTAATGTTTGTTTTATAATAATGTACATTGTTTTATAGTAATGTTCATTGTTCTCTAGTAATGTACATTGTTTTATAATAATGTACATTGTTTTACAGTAATGTTCATTGTTTTATAGTAATGTACATTGTTTTATAGTAATGTTCATTGTTTTATAGTAATGTACATTGTTTTATAATAATGTTCATTGTTTTATCGTAATGTTCATTGTTTTATCGTAATGTACATTGTTTTATAGAAATGTACATTGTTTTATAGTAATGTTCATTGTTCTATAGTAATGTACATTGTTTTATAGTAATGTTCATTGTTTTAGAGTAATGTTTCTTTTATAGTAATGTACATTGTTTTATAGTAATGTTCATTGTTTTATAGTAATGTTCATTGTTTTATTGTAATGTTTGTTTTACAGTAATGTTCATTGTTTTAGAGTAATGTTTGTTTTATAGTAATGTTCATTGTTTTATAGTAATGTTTGTTTTATAATAATGTAAATTGTTTTATAGTAATGTTTGTTTTCTAGTAATGTTTGTTTTATAGTAATGTTCATTGTTTTATAGTTATGTTTGTTTTATAATAATGTACATTGTTTTATAGTAATGTTCATTGTTCTCTAGTAATGTACATTGTTTTATAGTAATGTTCATTGTTCTCTAGTAATGTACATTGTTTTATAATAATGTACATTGTTTTATATTAATGTTCATTGTTTTACAGTAAGGTTCATTGTTTTATAGTAATGTTCATTGTTTTATATTAATGTTCATTGTTTTATAATAATGTTCATTGTTTTATAGTAATGTACATTGTTTTATAGTAATGTACATTCTTTTATATTAATGTTCATTGTTTTACAGTAATGTTCATTGTTTCATAGTAATGTACATTGTTTTATATTAATGTACATTGTTTTATATTAATGTTCATTGTTTTACAGTAATGTTCATTGTTTTATAGTAATGTACATTGTTTCGATTCTCTTTGTCCTCTTAAGACGCGACCGGTTCCCTCTCCTCTCCTCTCCGTGGTCGTCTGACTCGGTGATCTCGAGCCACCTGGCGAGCGACGGAAAGGAAATGGCGAAAATCTAATAAAGCTGACGACCTGCTCTCCTATCAATCTCTCCTCTCCTCCTTCTCTGTCTCTGCAGCCAAAAGCTCTTTCTTCCTCACCAACATTCGGTCTTCTTTCTCTCACCCCAAAGAACTCGTCTCTATCTTCTCCAACCTCCTTGACCCCCCTGCCCCCCTCCTCCTTCCACCCTTCTGACACTTTGTGACTACTTTACAAACGAGAAGATGACATACGCTCCTCCTTTACTAACCCATCTTCTATCACTCCACCGACTTCTTCTTCATCCCCCTCTCTTTCCTCTTTGACCCCCTTGTCTCCTAATCAAGTTCTTAGCTTGCTGACCTCCGCCCGACCGACCACCTGCCCCCTTGACCCCGTCCCGTCTCACATCCTCCAGACTGTTGCTCCTGACCTTCTGACCTTTCTCACCCATCTTATTAACAGCTCCCTCTCAACTGGCTGTTTCCCCAACTCTCTGAAGGAGGCGAGAGTCAACCCTCTCCTGAAGAAACCACCTCGACCCGTCTGAAGTCAGCAACTCCAGACCGGTCTCTCTTCCTCCTTTTCTCTCCAAAACTCTGGAGCGAGCTATCTTCAACCAAGTGTCCTCCTGTCTCCACGGCAACGACCTTCTTGACCCTCACCAGTCTAGAGACAAGGCCACTCAACAGAGACTGGCCTCCTTGCTGTCTGAGCAGCTTCACTCTGCTAGAGCATCCTCTCTCTCCTCTGTCCTTATCCTTCACTCTGCTAGAGCAGCCTCTCTCTCCTCTGTCCTTATCCTTCACTCTGCTAGAGCAGCCTCTCTCTCCTCTGTCCTTATCCTTCACGCTGCTAGAGCAGCCTCTCTCTCCTCTGTCCTTATCCTTCACTCTGCTAGAGCAGCCTGTCTCTCCTCTGTCCTTATCCTTCACTCTGCTCGAGCATCCTCTCTCTCCTCTGTCCTTATCCTTCACTCTGCTAGAGCATCCTCTCTCTCCTCTGTCCTTATCCTTCACGCTGCTAGAGCAGCCTCTCTCTCCTCTGTCCTTATCCTTCACTCTGCTAGAGCAGCCTGTCTCTCCTCTGTCCTTATCCTTCACTCTGCTCGAGCATCCTCTGTCTCCTCTGTCCTTATCCTTCACTCTGCTAGAGCAGCCTCTCTCTCCTCTGTCCTTATCCTTCACTCTGCTTGGGCAGCCTCTCTCTCCTCTGTCCTTATCCTTCACTCTGCTAGAGCAGCCTCTCTCTCCTCTGTCCTTATCCTTCACTCTGCTAGAGCAGCCTCTCTCTCCTCTGTCCTTATCCTTCACGCTGCTAGAGCAGCCTCTCTCCTCTGTCCTTATCCTTCACTCTGCTAGAGCAGCCTCTCTCTCCTCTGTCCTTGTCCTTCACTCTGCTAGAGCAGCCTCTCTCTCCTCTGTCCTTATCCTTCACTCTGCTAGAGCAGCCTCTCTCTCCTCTGTCCTTATCCTTCACTCTGCTAGAGCAGCCTCTCTCTCCTCTGTCCTTATCCTTCTAGACCTTTCTGCAGCATTTGACACCGTGAACCACCAGATCCTTATCTCTTCCCTTCAGGTCCTGGTATCTCAGGCTCTGCACTCTCCCTCTTCTCTTCCTACCTCAACGACCACACTTACCGGGTACCTTGGAGAGGATCTGTGTCTGATCCTCTTCCTCTCACTATGGGGTTCCTCAAGGCTCCGTCCTGGGTCCCCTCCTCTTCTCTCTGTACACTAATTCTCTCGGCTCTGTCATTGGCTTCTCCTACCATAGCCATGCTGATGACACCCAACTGATCCTCTCGTTCCCCCTCTCTTCATGGGTACCGGTGGAGCAGCATCCGCTTCACAACATTGGTTCTTGGTACCGTGCTCTGAACGTATCGGGCCCCGTCTACATCCTGGATGTGGTCAAACCGTACACCTCATCACGTTCGCTCCGCTCGGCAACAGCCAATCGACTTGTGACTCCTGCCCTTTGAGCTCATCACTCTACATCCAGACTGTTTGCTGTCCTGGCTCCTCATTGGTGGAACGAGCTCCCCACTGACATCAGGACAGCAGGAAGTCTCTACAGCTTCTGCCGGAGACTGAAAACACATCTTCAGACTATATCTGGATGAAAACACAGATTAGCACTTCAGTGGCTCTTACTTCTGGTACTTTGGTACTTCGACTTTCTTGAAGAAATGTTACTTTCTGGGTTCTTGTTGTTCTGAGTTTGTACTCTTGGTTGATGCACTCATTGTAAGTTGCTTTGGATAAAAGCATCTGCTTAATGACATGTAAAGTAATATAGTGTGGTCCAGTGTGGTCTAGTGTCGGTGATGCAGAACATCAGGAAAGCCGCTGTATGCCGAGCTGTGACTTGTGCCGTTATAAAATCAATGTTTCTGTGATCGACGCTTCCCCCTTTTGATGTCGGACGGGCAATCATCCTGAGGACTGACGTCTGGTTAGAATTAACGAGACAGTTTGAGGGCGGATCAGCCTTTGAGACGCAGAGAGCCTGATGTCAATCATCTCATTAAATTAAGCGGGAAAATAGGACATTTGATCGACTTTGTTGAGCCACGTACGAGAAATAGGGCCCCGCTGCTTACAAATGTTATTGTTTTGTATTTCTGTGTTTGTACATGAAGAGCAACAAATACACATTTAGTCAGTGATGAAAGTTGATATCAGTCTGAAGTCACCGTTGTTCATAATGTGCTCCCTGCAGATGTCCAGCAGCTGGTTTGGATTAAACCAGATGTCCCCCCTGAGGACCAGGACCAAGAGGAGCCGGAGCCGCTCATAAAAGAGGAGCCGGAGCCCCTCCTCATAAAAGAGGAGCTGCAGGATCTCTGGACCCGTCTAGAGGGAGATCAGCTCATTGTGCTGGAGGAGGCCGATATCACCAAGTTCTTATCCACTGCTGTTCTTGTGAAGAGTGAAGATGACAAACCTCAGACCTCACGGCTTCATCAAAGCCAGACGGAGGACAACAAAGAGGCGGAGCCTCCCGCCTGTAGCTCAGCTACGACAATACAGACGGAAACTAATGGAGAGGACTGTGGGGGATCAGGACCAGACAGGAACCTAAATCCACATCGTCATTCACATCCAAATGCTGATGATGAAGAGGCTTCAGACTCTTCTGAGACTGAGGTCAGTTGTGGTGATTGGCAAGAAGCTTTGTCAGATTCTGGACCTGACAGTGAAGACGGGGACAATGTGTGGAAGGAGCCCAGGGCACCTGAGTCTGCTGCACATGCCCTGAAATATAAGGAAGCTCTTTTAAGTCATGTGGGATGTAACACTGGCAACAAATCCAATGAATCACGATCAAAAGAGCTCATGAGAGAGAAAGCATTCAGGTGTGATGATTGTGGGAAAAGATTTACACAACAGGGAAATCTGACGACACACATGAGAGTCCACACAGGAGAGAAACCATTCAAGATTCAAGATGTTTTATTTGTCACATACACACACAGGGTGTGCAGTGAAATGAAAGTGGCAATGCTCAGCAGGAATGTGCAAGGGCAACAAGTACACACTATTTACAATAAAAAAAACAACACAATATTTACAGTAAGTGTGTGTGTGTGTGTGTGTGTGTGCCTAAGAGGGGCAGTTGTGTGGGTCTATGTGGGGGGTCCTGGTGAGGTCGGAGTTCACAATCCTGATGGCCTGAGGAAAGAAACTCCGTCTCAGTCTCTCTGTTCTTGCGGCGTGACTACGGAGGCGCCTGCCTGACCGCAGCAGCTGAAACAGTCTGTTGTTGGGGTGGTGAGGATCCTTCATGATCCTGCCGGCTCTGGTTCTGCACCTCCTGGTGTACAAGTCCTGCAGGGTGGGGAGTAGTTCCAATAGTGCGCTCAGCCGAACGCACTACTCTCTGCAGAGCCTTCCTGTCCTGAGCGGAGCAGTTGCCAAACCAGGCTGTGATGCTTCCCGTCAGGACGCTCTCTACAGCTCCAGAGTAGAAGGACTGAAGGATCCTCTGGGAAACTTTAAATTTCCTCAGCTGCCTGAGGTGGTAAAGGCGCTGCCTTGCCTTTCTCACCAGAGTATCTGTGTTCGTTGACCATGTCAGATCCTCGGTGATGTGGACTCCCAGGTATTTATACCCGCTCACCCTCTCCACAGTAGTCCCGTTAATCCCCAGTGGTGAGTACGTCCTCTGTTGTTGTGCCCTCCTAAAGTCCACAATCAGCTCCTTAGTTTTGGTGACATTCATGATGAGGCTGTTGTCCTGGCACCAGAGTGACAGATCAGCAACTTCCTCCAGGTAGGCCTTCTCGTTGTCGGAGATCAGGCCCACCACCACTGTGTCATCCGCAAACTTGATGATGGTGTTGAGCTGAACCTGGCCACACAGTCATGTGTGTACAGGAGTACAGTAGGGGCTGAGGACGCAACCCTGGGGGATCCTGTGTTCAGGGTGAGGGGTTTGAGGTGTGTCTGCCCACCTGACCACCTGTGGCCTGGCGGTCAGGAAGTCCAGGATCGAAGCCGACAGGGGGGTGTCCACTCTCAGCTCAATCAGCTTGCCGGCCAGTGTGGAGGGGACTATGGTGTTGAAAGCTGAACTATAATCAATGAACAGCAGTCTCACATAGCTCCGCCTCTGGCTGTCCAGATGAGAGAGTGTGGTGTGCAGTACCTGGGAGACAGCATCATCCGTGGATCTGTTTGGGCGATAAGCAAACTGCAGCGGGTCCATGGAGGAAGGAGGGAAGGCGCAGATGTAGTCCTTTATCAGCCTCTCAAAGCATTTCATGACCACCGAGGTGAGGGCCACGGATCGGTAGTCATTCATACATGCTGGAGAAGCATTCTTGGGCACAGGGACAATAGTGGATCTCTTGAAGCAGGCGGGGACCACGGACTCAGCCAGGGAGAGGTTGAATATTGTGGTGAACACTGGAGCTAGCTGGTTAGCACAGGTCTTCAGTACTCGCCCAGATATGCCATCTGGACCTGCAGCTTTCCTGGTGTTCACCCTCAACAGAGCCCTCCTCACACTGTGCTCGGTCACAGAGAGTGTGTGTTCATCCCAGCGGTAGAACCCACCTCGGCCACGCTTACGGTGTTGTTGTTAGCCGGCGAGAGCGCTGTTGTTGCTAGCCTCAAACCGTGCATAAAATGAGTTCAGGTCGTCCGCTAGGGATGCGTCGGCACTCACCATTGCGCGGGGTCTGCTCTGGTAGTTTGTGATAGTCCGTAGCCCCTGCCATAGGCGCCTGGTGTCGCTGCTCCATCTGTGATTCCACTCTGTCTCGGTACCTCCTTTGGCGTCCTTCACCGCCTCCTCAGTCCATAGACCGCTGCCTTGTACTCGTCCATGTTGCGGATACAAGACCGGAGTTAGCAGCAGCACGGGCGTTCACAGCTTCACGGATGGATCTATCAACCCACGGCTTTTGGTTAGGAAAGACCCTAACTTTTACCGTGGGGCGATGGTGTCCGCGTTGCTATGAGGCTCATTGCTACTTCCAAACTTCGCTGACGTCACTGGAACTGGATTGGATCATGTCCCAGTCGGCGACACGCGAGCGTCCTGTAGCTCAGCCTCTGATTGGTCAGACCACCGCTTCGTTCCTCGTCACTACCGCTTCCCGCGATCCTTTGTTTGTACTCCGGTAGCAGAAAAATGGCGGCATGGTCTGATTTCCCTAACGGAGGGAGAGAGACAGCCTTGTAGCCTCTCTTGAATGGCGTATAGCAGTGGTCCAACGTTCTTTCCTCTGGTAGCACACGTAATGTGCTGGTGAAAGTTCGGCATGACTTTTTTAGGTTTGCCTTAAAGTCCCAGCCACCACCACAGCTGCGTCGGGATACTTGTTCTGATGCCGACATAACACATCATGTAGGTCCGATAGTGCTACGTCGGTGTCCGCTTGTGGTGGTATGTAGACGGCTGTGGTGATGACCGAGCTGAACTCCCGGGGAAGGTAGAATGGACGGCATGAGATCGTCAGATGTTCCAGGTTCGGCGAGCAGGAACGAGAAAGAGTCTTAATGTCCTTGGGGTTGCACCACGTGTTGTTAGTCATGATGCAAACCCCTCCACCCTTAGATTTACCAGACTCTTCCGTTCTGTCTGCACGGAAAACAGAAGGACTCGGTTGGGCATATGACTCGATCCGGCACCAGCGGGGTCAGCCATGTTTCCGTCAGACAAAAGATGTTACAATCCCTCATGTCCCGTTGGAATCTGATCCTTGCCCTAACATCATCCATCTTATTTTCCAGAGACTGGACGTTAGCAAGAAGGATGCTGGGCAGAGGTGGATGGGCTTGAACTCTCAGTCTGTTCCGCAATCCGCTCCGTTTCCCTCGATGTTTTCCTCGTCTCCCCGCAGGAGCGGGGCCACTGTTGTTGATGTGGTTCGCACGATCTCTGCCGCCACGCTGGATCGATGGAAAAAGTGGACAAAACCCTTGTTTTGCGCAAAAGTTTATGTCCAAAAGTGTGCTGCGGTCGTATGCTGTTAGTGCCGATGTGTTTGTGGCAAAGAAAATATTAAAAATAAACACAAAAACTAAAAGAGCGCACAATCTCCGCACTTTAGTAGCACTATAAATGAGACTTACTTATAGCAATTATAGTTTGGCTTTGTTGAAGAAACTACTTCCTTGAATGTTGTTGGTCTGCGTTGAAGCACTTATTGTCATTCGCTTTGGATAAAAGCGTCTGTGAAATGAACCCAGACTGTCAGTCAATGCCACCCACCGGACCCTGAGACTATTTATACAATGTATTGTCAGCTCGTGGCGTCTTTTCATTTCCATGGACGCTGCAATCTTTCCTCACAGCGCCTTCATCAGTAAACTTGTAGTTGCGGTAAACACACTGTGACGCTCCCGTACTGTACGGACCAGCGGCTGCTTCAGTCACATTCAGCTCGCTGCTCTTTCATAATGAGAGTTATGAGCTTTTGCTCCATCCCCCTCCGCTCTCTCTTCCTGTTTGCTTTCCTCTCTTCATTCATTCCCCTCCAGTCTTTTTCTTTCCTTCTCCACTGGCCTCCCTTTTCTCAAATCTCATCTCCTTTGTCCGCTCTTCGCTCGGCCGTGTTACAGTCAAGGGCACGGCCTCCAACTGCACGGCCTCCAACTGCCTCAGGAACACTGGGAGACAGGGGAATTTAAGCACATGGTAACAAGACACAGGTGGGACCAATCAGGGGCGGGGCTGACACTGATGAGCATAGGAGACAGGTGTGATGACAGGTGAAAACAATCAGGAAGCCTGGAATGAGAGAAAGCGAACATAAATGACATGAACCTCTCTAGCATATCTGTCGGTGCACAACACTCATCTGCCGTGAGGGTCCATGTGTTGTATACATCTCTGCCTTTCTCACCGATCCACAGGAGTAGATAACTGCACTTTTCTTCCTCCTCTTTAGCGCTTAGCGGGAAGGAAAACATTAGCTCCACATGTTGGCGAAACTTTCTCCATGCGTCGGGCAGGTTAGATGACTCCCAATCCATCCGTGGCGTGGGGACGCCTGCGTTCTCCATCTTCCGTCGTCAGGTTCGATGAGAAGCAAACTATTCTGACACCATGTAATATTTACGTGTGTGGACTGACATTTAGTTGTCTAAGTAAAAACACTCGGTACTCGTGTGATCATATACGGCGCAGTATGCGTCCATCTTTATTCTCCAATCTGAACCTTGACCTGGATGACATCATTTATAAGCGACACTTCCTTGAACCGGAAGTCAAGATACTACAGGAAATATATTTATTTTCACTCGACTGAATTTATTGCAGATAGTTTTATTTATTTATTAAATAAGCAAATGAAATATAAAGAAGCATGTCTTGATGACAAAGTCTCTCAGATCTTTTTTGAAGTCCATCTCCTGAACGTTGTAGTTCCACCGTGCAGACTGACCTCACTAACATGCCGTCGCATCATAACTACGTAGTTTGGTGAGAGTGGAGTCTGATCCTCTTTTCCTAACTCCTCATGAACTCTCCTTCCCATCTCTCCTTGACCCCGTGACGTGTTCCCCAGAGGTCAAGGAGAAGTGGTTAGGAAGCGACATTAGGAGGTCACTATCTGACTGTTGGACTGTGACCTTCTGTGTCCGTCTCCAGGAGAAATGCTGAGACTGTTGGTGAAGCAGAGACTCCAGGCGGCTTCTGAACACACTCTGGGGCTGATTGACAGATTCACAGCAGATTATGAGGAGGAAGTTTCTCGTTTGAGGGAAATGAGCGACACAAACTCCTGGAGGCCGTGTTCAACCTCGAGTTCAGCTGCACAGATCAGGTTTGTGCTTTTCATTATTATCCCGTCTTCGTGCTCGTGTTCCGGGTTTACGACGGCGAGGAGATGTCGAGTAAATAATAATAAATGAGAGGGGAGGAGGGCCCTCCTGTGAGGAAGGAGCACACGAGCAGATCCGAGGTCAGGACCACGCCACGGGATGTGGGTGCTGGAAGAGCCGGACTTGTTCTGGGAGAGCAGAGTGGTTTTGGGTTCTGACCTGTGCTGCCTGAGAAGGACTCTGTGATGCATCACATGAGCTTCTGTTTGACACGTGATCAGAGAATAAATCCTCCCGCTGGAAAGGAGAGAACGAGAGAAGGTCGTTGGCTGAATTATGACTTCACCAGACATCCAGTTGTGGAAATACGTTACAGTGTGGTGCATTGTTTTATAGTAATGTACATTGTTTTATCGTAATGTTCATTGTTTCATATTAATGTTCATTGTTTTATAGTAATGTACATTGTTTTATAGTAATGTACATTGTTTTATAGTAATGTTCATTGTTTTATAGTAATGTACATTGTTTTATAGTAATGTACATTGTTTTATAGTAATGTTCAGTGTTTTATAGTAATGTGCATTGTTTTATAGTAATGTTTGTTTTATAGTAATGTACATTGTTTTATAGTAATGTTCATTGTTTTATAGTAATGTTCATTGTTTTATTGTAATGTTTGTTTTATAATAATGTACATTGTTTTAGAGTAATGTTCATTGTTTTATAGTAATGTTTGTTTTATAATAATGTAAATTGTTTTATAGTAATGTTTGTTTTCTAATAATGTACATTGTTTTATAGTAATGTTTGTTTTATAGTAATGTTCATTGTTTTATAGTTATGTTTGTTTTATAATAATGTACATTGTTTTATAGTAATGTTTGTTTTATAATAATGTACATTGTTTTAGAGTAATGTTTGTTTTATAGTAATGTTCATTGTTTTCGAGTAATGTTTGTTTTATAGTAATGTTCATTGTTTTATAGTAATGTTTGTTTTATAATAATGTACATTGTTTTATAGTAATGTTTGTTTTATAATAATGTACATTGTTTTATAGTAATGTTTGTTTTATAGTAATGTTCATTGTTTTCGAGTAATGTTTGTTTCATAGTAATGTACATTGTTTTATAGTAATGTTCATTGTTCTCTAGTAATGTACATTGTTTTATAATAATGTACATTGTTTTATATTAATGTTCATTGTTTTACAGTAAGGTTCATTGTTTTATAGTAATGTTCATTGTTTTA
This sequence comes from Pseudoliparis swirei, assembly GCF_029220125.1. Taxonomy (NCBI): domain Eukaryota; kingdom Metazoa; phylum Chordata; class Actinopteri; order Perciformes; family Liparidae; genus Pseudoliparis; species Pseudoliparis swirei. Next base: position 180,607 of record NC_079395.1, on the reverse strand, counting down.
TATTAATGTTCATTGTTTTATAGTAATGTTCATTGTTTTATAGTAATGTACATTGTTTTATATTAATGTTCATTGTTTTACAGTAATGTTCATTGTTTTATAGTGATGTACATTGTTTTATAATAATGTACATTCTTTTATATTAATGTTCATTGTTTTACAGTAATGTTCATTGTTTCATAGTAATGTACATTGTTTTATATTAATGTACATTGTTTTATATTAATGTTCATTGTTTTATAGTAATGCACATTGTTTTATAGTAATGTACATTGTTTTATAGCAATGTTCATTGTTTTATAGTAATGTACATTGTTTTATAGTAATGTTCATTGTTTTATAGTAATGTACATTGTTTTATAGTAATGTACATTGTTTTATAGTAATGTTCATTGTTTTATAGTAATGTTCATTGTTTCATATTAATGTTCATTGTTTTATAGTAATGCACATTGTTTTATAGTAATGTACATTGTTTTATAGTAATGTACATTGTTTTATAGTAATGTACATTGTTTTATAGTAATGTTCATTGTTTCATATTAATGTTCATTGTTTTATAGTAATGCACATTGTTTTATAGTAATGTACATTGTTTTATAGTAATGTACATTGTTTTATAGTAATGTTCATTGTTTTATAGTAATGTACATTGTTTTATAGTAATGTTCATTGTTTTATAGAAATGTACATTGTTTTAGAGTAATGTACATTGTTTTATAGTAATGTTCATTGTTTTATAGTAATGTTCATTGTTTTAGAGTAATGTTTGTTTTATAGTAATGTTCATTGTTTTATAGTAATGTTTGTTTTATAATAATGTAAATTGTTTTATAGTAATGTTTGTTTTCTAATAATGTACATTGTTTTATAGTAATGTTTGTTTTATAGTAATGTTCATTGTTTTATAGTTATGTTTGTTTTATAATAATGTACATTGTTTTATAGTAATGTTTGTTTTCTAATAATGTACATTGTTTTAGAGTAATGTTTGTTTTATAGTAATGTTCATTGTTTTCGAGTAATGTTTGTTTTATAGTAATGTTCATTGTTTTATAGTAATGTTTGTTTTATAATAATGTACATTGTTTTATAGTAATGTTTGTTTTATAATAATGTACATTGTTTTATAGTAATGTTCATTGTTTTACAGTAAGGTTCATTGTTTTATAGTAATGTTCATTGTTTTATAATAATGTTCATTGTTTTATAGTAATGTACATTGTTTTATAGTAATGTTCATTGTTTTACAGTAATTTATAATAATTTTATAGTAATTTATAGTAATGTTCGTTGTTTTACAGTAATGTTGTACATTGTTACAGTAAGGTTCTTACATTTATATGTATATTCATTCATTATATTAATATTCATTGTTTATAATAATAATCATTGTTTTTTATTATAATTAACATTGTTTGTTATTAATATTTTCTATTTACATATATGTTCATTCATTTCATAGTTCCTCCTCTTGTTTTATATTTGCTTACATTGTTTATCCCGTTCATTGTTTACAGTATGTTCATTTGTTTATATTAATCATTGTTCCGATTCTCTTTGTCCTCTTAAAATAGCGACTTGTCCCTCTCCTCTCCTCTCCGTGGTGATTCTCTTTAGGTGATCTCGAGCCACTAGCGGCTTCTTTCTCCTCGAAAAGTCTTCTCGTCTCTATCCCTCTCTACCAATCTCTCCTCCTCCTTCCTCCTCTGCCCCCAAAAGCTCTTCTTCCTCCTGCGTTCACTCTTCTTCTCTCCCCCTCTTCTAGAGTCTCTATCTTCCCCACCTCTCTTCCCCCCCTGCCCCCCTCGTCTTCTTCCTTCCCAGCACTTTGACTCCTTTACAAGCAGAGAAGATGACATCGTCTCACCCTTTACTCCTCCCCCTTCTATCACCCTCCGACTTCTCCTTCATCCCCTCTCTTTCCTCCTTGGCCTTGTCTCCTAATCATCACCCTTAACACTTTGACCTCCATGACTTCCTCACTCTTATGGCCCGATCCCAATCGTTCCAGACTGTTGACCCTGACCCCCCAAGCCTTTCTCTCCCTTGACTTATAACCTGCCCCTCTCAACTCAGACTTTCCCCAACTCTCTGAAACCTTCGATAAGTGTATTCCTGTCTCCTCCACCTAGGCTGTTCTGAAGTCAGCAGCTCTTGACCCGTCACTCCTCAGAGACCTTTTCTCCCAAAACCTGAAGCGTCCTATCTGTCTAGAGCATCCTCTTCCTCCTTTCCTTCTAACTCCTCACCAGTCTATTCTCAGGCTGCTCTCCTGTCCCTGGCCTCCCTTCCTGTCAAGCCCCTCTCTGCTCTCTATCCTCTCTCTCCTCTGTCTTAGACCAGCCTCCTTGCTGTCTGTCCTCTCTCTTCTCCTTATCCTTCCCTCTCTCTCTCCAGCCTCTCCTTCCTCCTTCCTTGTCCTTCACTCTGCTAGGTAGCCTCTCTCTCCCTCTCCTTCCATCCTCTCACTCTGCTAGAGCCTCTCCTCTGTCCTCATCCTCTCTCTAGAGCAGCCTGTCTCTCTCCCTCTCTCCTGTCCCTCAGGCACATCCTCTCTCTCTCCTCCTCCCTTCCCTCCTGCTCTCTCCTCTCTCCCTCTCTCTCCTCTCTTCACGCTGCCGTCAGCCTCTCCCTCTCCTCTCTCCTTCCATATCCTCTGTCTAGAGCAGCCCTTCTCCCCCACTCTGCCTCTCTCCTTCCTCTGCTCCTCCATCCTCTGTCTCCTCCCTCCTTATCTTCACTCCTCTAGGCAGTCCTCCTCTCCTCTGTCTATCCCTCTCCTCTCTCTGAGCTCTCTCCTCATCCTTATCCCTGTCCTCTGCCTCACTCCTCTCTCTCTCTGTCCTTATCCTTCTCCTCTTCAGAGCAGCACGCCTCTCTCTCCTCCCTCTCCTTCTCGCTGCTAGAGCAGCCTCCCTCTCCTCCCTGTCCTTATCCTTCACTCTGCTGAGCAGCCTCTCTCACCTCTGTCCTTGTCTCCCACTCTGCTAGAGCAGCCTCTCTCTCCTCTGTCCCTTATCCTCTACACTCTGCTAGGCAGCCTCTCTCTCCTCTGTCTCTATCCTTTCCTCTGCAGAGCAGCCTCTCTTCTCTCTCTCTCCTCTGTCCTTACCTTTCTAGCACCATTTGACACGTGAACCGCGTCTGACCATCTCTTCCCTTCAGGTCCTTCCCTCTCAGGCTCTGCACTCTCCCTCTTCTCTTCTCTTCCTCCTATACACGACCACCTCTCTGAGGATCTTGGAATTCTCTCTTCCTCTCACTGGCTACTCCACTAAAGGCTCCTCCTCCCTCATGCTCCTCTTCTCTAGCCACTAATTCTCTCAGCTAATTGGAGCATCAACCCTACATAGCGCGTTGGATGACACTGTCTGATCTCGTTCCCCTCTCTTCATGAGTACCTCCCTCTCTTCATCGCTTCCTGGCTCGGCAGCTTCCGCCCGTGCTAGACCTTTGCCCTTTGTGGTCTACATCTCTACATCCAGACTGTTTGCTGTCCTGTGGCTCCTGGCCGCTCGGCAACAATAGCCAGTGACATGAGGACTGCCCTGACTCTCCCTCTACATCCAGACTGTTTGCTGTCCTGATTCAGACTATATCTGACAGAAACCCCACTGCACAGTTCCACCCTTCAATCTCTAGTACTTCTACTTGACTTACTCTGAACATCTTTAGACTGGGTTCTTGTTGTTCTGAGTTTGTACTTTGGTTTGATTACTTCTAGTACTGCTCTGCCGACTTTCTTGCTTTGATGTGACTCTGAAATTAATGACTGAGTTTGTACTCTTGGTCCAGTGTGGGTTTGTGTAGTTGCTTTGGATAAAAGCATCTAGCAATAACTGCTTTATGAATATAGTGGCAGTATAGTGTGTCTATTGTATGTTGAGTGTCGGTGGATGAAAACCGCTATATGCGAGCTGTGACTTGTGCCGTTATAAAGGCAGTTGTTTCTGTGATCAGCGTGATAGACGCTGATAGCCGGGCAATCATCACAATCACTGGCATTAAATGTCTCATTAGAATTAGTTTAGCAGTTTGGATTTATTAAGCTTTTGAAGGCCTGAGCCTGATCATCTCGATCTAATTAAGCGGGAAGGTAGGACTGGATTTTTGACTGTTGAGCCGTCGAGAAACAAAAGTAGCTTCTTTACATGATTGTTTGTATTCTTTAGTTTGTTGTTGAAGATGTTCTCCTGCAGATGTCCAGCAGCTGGTTTGATGAAAGTCTGGAGTCTCTGGAGTCACTGGACCAAGAGGAGCCGCTCCCAGAAAAGAGGAGCCGGAGCCCCCCTCCCTGAAAACCAGGAGGAGAGGAGACCAAGAGCCGCCTAGAGGAGAAGCCCTCCTCATAAAGAGGAGGCCGATAATCTCAAGAGCCATCAGAGATCAACTCTGTGAAGAGGAGGATGACAAACCTCTGGGTTCTTATCCACTCAGCATCACGCCCAGGGAGTGAGATGACGGAAGCCTCAGACCTGTAGCTCAGCTCAAAGCATACAGACAGACGGAGGACAACAGGCTGTGGGGATCAGAGTAGCTCACTCACCTAAATAACAATACCATTCAATGGCACGGACTGTTGATGATGGAGAGGCAGAGACCTAAATCCATGTCATTGGTCTCCAAATGCAAGAAGCAATGCTGATCAGACTCTTCTGCAGACCTTCTCAGTTGGTTGTGGGCAAGCTTGCCCAAATTCTGGACCTGACGAGGCTGAGACAATGGTATAAAGGAAGCTCTGTGAGTACTGCACATGCCCAAGAAATATAAAGGCATGCCTAGAATTCAAGGAAGCTCTTAGAGCAAATCAATCATAACAGAGTGATTGTGTGAGAAAGCATTGAAAACGCAACACAATGGGAAAAAGAGAGACAGCACACAGACGACACACCAGATTCAATTCAAGATTCAAACCATTTCTGACACACACACAAGATGTTTATTTGTCAGAATGACAAAGGGCAAAGATCAAAATAAAAGTGCAAATACACAGCCAATACAATGCAAAAAACCTTACAATATTTACAGTAAGTGTGTGTGTGTGTGTGTGTGTGTGTGTGTGGGTGTGTGTGTGTGCCTATATTTACTGGTGAGGTGTGAGGTGGGTCCTGGTGAGGCCTAGTTCACGTGAAAGAAACTCACGGAAAGAAACTCCGTCTCAGTCTCTCTGTTCTTTGGAGGCGCCTGCCTGACTCTAGCTGACGTCTGTGAAACAGTCTGTTGTTGGGGCTCTGGATCCTTGGCAGCTCTGCGGCTCTGGTTCCTGGGTGGTGAGTGTACAAGGTGTAGTTGGCCAGTGTGCCCACCTCACGCTCAATATCTCTTTCTCTCTGAAACCCTCCCTGTCTGGTGGTGCCAAAATGCCAAACCCAGGCTGTGATCAGTCAGGGCCTCAGCAGCTCCCAGAAGGACTGACTAGAGGTCCGGGAGACGCCTGAATTCCCCAACTGCCTGAAAAGCTGCACCTGAGCTGCCTTTTCTTTTCCTATCTGTGTTGATGTGGTATGCTCGCTGTTTCGGTGAGAGAGACTCCCAGTGTTTTCTCCCCCACCCTCTCCTCAGTCCCACAGGACTCCAGTGTCCCCCCAGGTCCCTCCCTGTGCCCTCCTAAGGTCAAGTCCAGCTCACCCTCCTTTGGTTGTGCCCATGATGTGACTGTGTCCTCCTTAGCTGACAGATCAACAGGATCCTCAGGTAGTCCTTCTTCCAGTTATGGGAATCAGGCGTTTCACCACTGTAGGCCACCAAACTTGATGATCGTGTTTGGCTTGTTGATGCCACACATCATGTGTGTACAGGAGCTGGAGGCTGAGAGCGCCTTCCCTGGGAGATCTGTGTGTGGGTGGGGGTTTGAGAGGGTCTGGGGTGCCTGACCACTGGTGGCCTCTGTGTCAGAGTCAGGGGAAGGGCACAGTCCAAGCACACAGGGAGCTCAATCAGCTTGCCCGGTCAGTCTGGAGAGGGGACTATTTGGACTAAAGCTGAAACCCAATCAAATAATCAATGAACACCTCTTCACATAGCTCCCCCTCTGGTGTAGTGTGGAGATCAGTACTGCAAGGAGAGAGCATCTCATCTGGCTGTCCAGTTTGCGATAACTGTTGCACAATAAGACATGGAGAGGAAGGGAAGAAAGGCAGATGTGGTCTTTATCAGCCTCCAGCATTTCATGATCACTACGGGTAGGGCGACATCAGATCCTTCATTCATGCTGGAAGAAGCATTCTTGGGCACAGGGACGTGGTGGATCTCTTGAAGAGGGGCGGGGGACACCCGGAGAAGATAGTGGAGAGGTTGAGAGTTGTGGTAGCGTGGGACTAGCTGGTTAGCACAAGGTCTTGTGCTAAGCCAGATGCCCCATCTGGACCAAGGTTCAGTTCTCAGATGCACCCTCAGCAGAGCCCAGCTCTCCTCACAGCGGTCTCAGTCATATGTTCGGTGAAGCGGTAGAAAGAGACCTCGGCTCGCTATGCTGTTGTTGTTTAAGCTGAGCTAGCGCTAGCGTCAAGCACCAGGTGCAAAATGAGTTCCGCAGGCGTCCGCTAGGAATCGTCAGCACTCACCATTCTTGTGAGGTCTGCTCTGGTAGTTTACCTGATCGCCGTAGCCCCTGCCAGTTTGCGGTGGTCCGCTGCTCCTGCTTCCATTCCTCTGTCGGTATTCCTTTGGCGTCCTTCACACCCTCCTCAGTCCATACCCGCTGCCCTGTACTCACGTCCATGTTGCATATACAAGGCCGTGTACTGCAGCAGCTTGGCAGGCGTTCACAACTTCACGGATATCGGCATCAACCCGGTTCTTTTTGGTTGGAAACTTTTGGTTACCCACCGTGGGGCGATGTGTTATCGAGTCTCAATATGACTTCACTTGCTACTTCCGGCTGGCCCGCTGATCTCCTGGGACTGGCATGTGTCATGTCCCTGATTGCAGGCGTCCCCCAAGCTCTATGTAGCTCGCTCTGATTGAAGCTTTCACAGCTTCGTTCCACCCGCTTACCACGCTTTGTTTTATCTCCTTTGTTTGGCGATTGTTTGTTTGCAATGGCGGGTTGGTCGCGGAGAGAGGCGGATTTTACGAACGCCTTAGATGAGACAGAATGGCGCCTCTCTTCTTCAACGTAGGCAGCCCTCTGGTTTTCTCGTGTGTGCTGGTAAGATTTTTGTTGTTTTAGGTTTGCCCTATTGCCCCCCCCACCACCCAGCCTGCGGCGTCGGGATACTTGCCAGCCACACACCTCACACATCATGTAGGTCGATAGTGCGCCGCGATTGGTGGCTTGTGGTGGTATGGCTGTGGTGGGATGAGACCGGGCTGAACTCGGAAGAAGGAAGTGAATGCGGCGGATCGTCAGATGTTCCAGGTTCGGCGAGCAGGAGCGAAGAAGTCTTAATGTCGCGGGTTGGGGTTACCACGTGTTGTTAGTCATGATGCAAACCCTCTCCTTATTTTACCAGACCTTTCTCTCTGTCTGTCTGCACGGAAAAGAGAGAAACTCGTTGTTATATGATGACTGGTCGGCACCAGCGGTCCAGCCATTAGCCTGCCAGACAAAAGATGTTACAATCCTCATGTCCCGTTGGAATCTGATCCTTGCCCTAACATCATCCATCTTATTTTCCAGAGACTGGACGTTAGCAAGAAGGATGCTGGGCAGAGGTGGACGGTGGGCTTGAACTCTGTCTGTTCCGAATTCCGCTCCGCTTCCTCGATGTTTTCGTCTCCCGTAGTAGCGGCTCCACTGTTGTTGATGTGGTTCGCTTACGATCTCTGCCGCCACGCTGGATCGATGGAAAAGTGGACAAAAACCCTTGTTTTGCGCAAAAGTTTATGTCCAAAAGTGTGCTGCGGTCGTATGCTGTTAGTGCCGATGTGTTTGTGGCAAAGAAAATATTAAAAATAAACACAAAAACTAAAAGAGCGCACAATCTCCATGAGCTACCTCGACGGCGACTAGACACAGCCGCGCCATCTTCAGTTGTGATGATTGTGGGAAAAGATTTAAACGACAGGGAGATCTGAAGAGGCACATCGGAGTCCACACAGGAGAGAAACCATTCAGTTGTGATGATTGTGGGAAAAGATTTACACAACAGGGAAATCTGAAGAGGCACATCGGAGTCCACACAGGAGAGAAATCATTCAGTTGTGATGATTGCGGGAAAAGATTTACACGACAGGAAGTCTGAAGGAACACATGAGAGTACACAGGAGAGAAACCATTCAGTTCTGATGTTTGTGGGGAAAGTTTTGCAAGAAAAGTAACTCTGACCAAACACAAGAGAGTCCACACAGGATAGAATGTGTTTCGTACGTCTCTCTCTCCCCATCCCCAGGATCCATGCAGGTGACGCCCGTGACCCTGCCTGCAGATGAACCTACACCTGAGGACATTTGGCTGAGAGCTGCCAGCCAGACGACCCAGTGGGCCTCATAGAAGAGTTCAAGCTGTGTGCCGGTGCTGTTACGTGTGGTCCACAGGGTGCTGTTGTCCTACGGTTCATCTCATTGTAAATATTGCTACTGCCATATCGATCGATACTGTGAGTATTTCCACTGGTCTCTGCAGCATCGATTCCGTTTCTTTGAAACGGATATTTTATTTCTTATATTGAAGCGCTCTAGGATTAAGGTGTCTTTACGCTGCAGACCGCATACCGGGAGCGGCTAACTTGTGGTGGAGTCCCTATGTAGTGACGCACTCTGCAATATAATCTGTGTGTGATGTATGTAACTGATGTAATCTGTACTACGATGTCATTCCTTGGGACATGCTGTATCACAAAGTCTTGTCATCATGTGTGAGAGGTATGCGAGTCCAGAGTGTCCGTAAAAATTGATTTAAAACAATTTGAGCAAAATGTCCATAAAAAGAAGGAATAGAGATCTTCGAATAGATCCTTCTAGATGGATACGGACGTTCAGATATTGATCCTTCACTCTTTGGAAAAACACTTTGCTCATCAGCTCGAGTTTTTCTTATTTAGCTGTAAACCGTTTTATTTTTTTATCTTGTGTTAAATAAACATCGACTGCATTACCGTTTGACTACATCACTTGTTTCTGAGTCTTCAATTAATCAGTTCCTGGATCGGGACGTCACCTGACTGAGAGGTCTCCACGGCAACGTCATCATCCAGCCCCTGAGGTGAGCGCCATTCCCACGGCGACACACACTGATATGAACACACTTATTCCATACACACACTAATATGGACAAACTTATTGACATCCTAATAGCATCAGATAAAGGATTCATGTCTGTACTGGTCTTGTTAGACCTTAGTGCTGATAGAGGACTCCTCTCTGTACTGGTCTTGTTAGACCTTAGTGCTGCATTCGACACCATTGACCATGACATCCTATTACAGAGACTGGAGCAGTTGATTGGCATTTCAGGCACGGCACTAAGTTGCTTTAAATCCTATTTATCAGATCGATCTCAGTTTGTATTTGTAAACGATGACGCTGTAGGGGTATACAAATTCACGAGGGCCCTTTAAGGAAAGGGGCGTAGTCCTGGTGACGAAGGGGGTTAAAGGGCACCAGGAAGTAGCGAATGACACAGGTGTTGGAAAGGAAAATAAACAACCACGAGCAAGCAGAATCACTCGACTCTTCGTTATTTTCCACGCACCTACATTGGTGACCCTGATTTCTCATGGACGTTTCCGGAGAGAAGATGACGACACATGCAGTTTCGCTGAAACTACCGGAGTTTTGGGAGACGCAAGCATCGGTGTGGTTTGCGCAAACTGAAGCTCAGTTTGCCTTAAAAGACGTTACAGCGGACGCCACCAAATACTACTATGTCGTGGCGGCCCTCGGCAGTTCTACAGCGGGCCGAGTGGCGAGCATCCTGGAAAATCCACCGGAGAGGGGCAAGTACGCTCGGTTGAAAGACCGGCTGCTGAAGATCTTCGGGCTGTCTGACTCTGAACGGGCTCGCCGCTTGCTCTCGCTGAACGGCCTCGGCGACAGCAAGCCGTCAGAGCTCATGGACACAATGTTAGCTCTGCTGGGACGGCACAGACCGGACTTTCTGTTTCAAGAACTCTTTCTGCAGCAGCTACCCCTGCCGGTGCGAGCCGCGTTGGCCAACACCGCGATCACCGACTGTCAGGAGTTAGCCGAGGAGGCCGATAAGTTTTTTTTGGCTGGCCAACAGAGCTACACGGCGGCGCTGAGGCCGACTCAACCCACGGCATGGCTGCCGGGAGAGACGGATGTCGTTGCCACAGCGGCAGCAGCGAGCCAACGGCAGAGAGCTACCGGCATGTGCTATTACCATGCTAGGTTTGGGCCGAAGGCGACACGCTGCAGATCTCCGTGCAGCTTCAGCAGGACGAGAAATGCCAGAGCCGGCGCAGCCATGAGCGTCGGGCGGGAAGGCAGGCTGCTGTTCATCAAGGACCACGTTTCCGGGCGGCGCTTTCTCTGCGACACGGGTGCGCAGAGGAGCGTGGTGCCTGCATCGCGGGTGGACATGCTGACCGGCGGGCAGGGCCCCCCCCTGGAAGCAGCTAACGGTACCCCCATACGCACGTTTGGGACGCGGTGCCTGGAGCTGTCCTTTACGGGGCAGCGTTTCAGCTGGGACTTCGTCACTGCCAAGATCGCCGTTCCCCTGCTGGGCGCGGATTTCCTCTGCGCTCATGGATTATTGGTGGACGTAAAGGGCCGCCGCCTGATAAATGCGGTAACGTTTAGCTCGTACCCATGTACATTAAGTGGAGCTGGCTCGACCGGATTAGCTAGCATGCTAACGGTGGATGAGGAGTTTCTGCAGCTGCTGGCCAAATTCCCGGACCTCACGCAGCCCACCTTCTCGTCCTCCACGGTCAGACACGGGGTGGAGCATCACCTCTCTACCACTGGCCCGCCGGTACATGCCCGGGCCCGGCGCCTGGACCCGGCGAAGCTCACCATCGCCAAGGCCGAGTTCAAGAACATGGAGCGCCTGGGCATTATTCGCCGCTTCAACAGTCCGTGGGCTTCACCCCTGCATATCGCACCAAACCTGGGGCGGGTGGCGCCTGTGGAGATTACCGCCGGCTCAATGACGCGACGGTTCCGGATCGGTATCCGGTTCCACATATTCAAGACTTTTCTGCCCACTTGTCGGATCAAGTGGTGTTTTCAAAAGTAGACCTGGTGCGAGGTTACCACCAGGTGCCTGTTCAGCCAGCGGACGTCCCCAAGACGGCGGTGATCACTCCGTTCGGCCTGTTCGAGTTCCTGAGGATGCCTTTCGGACTCAAGAATGCAGCGCAGACATTCCAGCGCCTGATGGACACGGTGCTGAGGGACCTGCCTTTTCTGTTTGTCTACTTGGACGACATACTGGTTGCCAGTACATCAAGGGCCGAGCACATGTCTCACCTTCGGATATTGTTCGATCGCCTCAGCCAGCATGGGTTGATCATCAACCCGGCTAAATGCCAGTTTGGATTATCCACCATTGACTTTCTGGGGCATCGCATCACAAAGGACGGGGCGATTCCCCTCCCATCAAAGGTGGAGGCGGTCAGTAATTTTGCGCGTCCACTCACAGTGAGGGCCCTGCAGGAGTTTTTAGGCATGGTCAATTTTTACCACCGCTTTATTCCCCGAGCAGCCCAGTTGATGCGGCCCCTGTACGAGGCCCTGAAGGACAAGGCCAGCAAAAAGATGGTGGACTGGACCGAAGAACGAAAACGGGCGTTCGTGGACGCTAAAATGGCTCTGGCGGAGGCAACAATGTTGGCACACCCGTCCCCTGAAGCTCCGATTGCCATCACCACGGACGCTTCGGACTACGCGGTGGGTGCCGTGCACGAGCAGTGGGTGAAGGGGGCGTGGCAACCGCTCGCTTTCTTCAGCCGGCAGTTGCGCCCAAATGAGCGGAAGTATAGTACGTTCGACCGAGAACTCCTCGGCCTGTTTCTGGCCATTCGGCATTTCCGGTTCTTGCTGGAGGCTCGGCAGTTCACCGCGTATGTGGACCACAAGCCGCTGACGTTTGCCATGAGGAAGAGCGCCGAACCGTGGTCTGCGCGGCAGCAACGCCAGCTTGCCTACATATCGGAGTTCACGACAGATCTGCAGCATGTCGCCGGCAAGGAGAACCTGGTCGCAGACTGCCTCTCCAGGGCCGTCACCGGGGCTGTCCAGATGGGATTGGACTACAGAAAGATGGCCGAGGAGCAGATTACAGACCCAGGCGTTCTCGGATTGAGGACGGCAGAGACGGGGTTGCGGCTGGAGGACGTTCCGTTTGGCGAGACCGGCACAACGCTGCTGTGCGACGTCTCCACAGGCCAGCCACGGCCGGTGGTTCCCGACGGCTGGAGGCGACAAGTTTTCCAGACGGTGCATGGGCTGTCACACCCTGGCACGAAGGCGTCACAGAAGTTGGTGGCAGCAAAGTTCGTCTGGCACGGGCTGAAGAAGGATGTACGAGAGTGGGCCAGGACCTGTGTGGTGTGCCAGCGCGCCAAGGTCCACCGTCACATAAAGGCCCCTTTAGCACAGTTTTCGGTGCCGGAAAGGAGGTTTGACCACGTGAATGTGGACTTGGTGGGCCCTTTGCCCCCATCCCGGGGTTTCACGTACCTCCTCACAATGGTGGACCGAACCACTCGCTGGCCAGAAGCGGTGCCGTTGGCATCGACAACAACGGAGGAAGTGGCTCGGGCTTTCATTTCGACCTGGGTTTCCAGGTTCGGCGCCCCAGTTGATGTATCCTCAGACCGAGGCCCGCAGTTCACATCGGAGCTGTGGAATGCGGTGGCAGGAAGCCTCGGAGTAAAGCTCCATCGGACAACGGCCTACCACCCACAGGCTAATGGGTTGTGCGAGCGCTTCCATCGCTCTTTGAAAGCTGCTCTCCGGGCCAGCCTCAAAGACTGTGGTTGGGTGGACAGGCTTCCGTGGGTCATGTTGGGGCTTAGGTCGGCCCCCAAAGAGGATCTACAGGCCTCATCTGCCGAGCTGGTTTATGGACAGCCACTGCGGGTTCCGGGGGAGTTTATCCCCAAAGTCACAGACCCAGGAGAGAGAAACATTGTGGGAAAAGGCCAGGCTGTTCAAACCGGTGCCCACATCGCAGCACGGCCTGCCGCAGTCACACGTCCCATCCAGCCTCAAGTCAGCGGAGTATGTGTTTGTTCGCCAGGACTGCCACCGGGGAACCTTTCAACCCCCCTATATCGGGCCGTTTCGCGTTCTGGAGACCGGGGACAAAGCCTGCAAGATCGACATGGGCGGCCGCCTGGAATACGTGTCGGTAGACCGCCTGAAACCGGCACATTTGGACCTGGACCAGCCGGTAAGGGTGGCTTTACCCCACAACGGGGGCGACCTCGTGCCCTTGTACCTGCCCACAGCAAGACCCAAGGGGAAGCCTCAACGGAGGTCCTGCCCCCGGCCCCAGAGACACGAAGTCGTGCGGGTCGATTGATCCGGGCCCCGAGACATTGAGCTGTTGGTGGGGGCTAGGTGAATTCTGGGGGGAGGCATGTAGGGGTATACAAATTCACGAGGGCCCTTTAAGGAAAGGGGCGTAGCCCTGGTGACGAAGGGGGTTAAAGGGCACCAGGAAGTAGCGAGTGAGGAGGTGTTGGAAAGGAAAATAAACAACCACGAGCAAGCAGAAATCACTCGACTCTTCGTTATTTTCCACGCACCTACAATACGATCGTATGTTATGATCATAACATGATCTTAACATATGATCATGATCATCAGACGTCCCCCCATGAGCCACGTTGACGGCTCGTTAGAGGTTCAGACGGTTTTATTTAATTATATGTCTCTTTCTGTCTCTATCACCAGGTCTGCATCCTGATGCTCTCTCTCTCGTTCTGTCATGTGTGGTCACGGTTGTCGCAGCAAGAGAGGACCCAAACGCCGACATTCCTGCACAAACTATTTAATTACAAAAATCCCAGACCAGACAGGAACGACACAAACGCGGACCAAACTGTACGAAGCCACACTGGGAATGAGACGAACAGGGTTTACATACACAGGCAGGCGGAGGTGATTGGACAACGGGGAACGAGACACAGGTGGACACAATGAGGGCGGGGCCAGCAATCACACAGAAGGAAACAATCAGGAACAGGGCAGACAATCACAGGGAGACAGACACAAGGACTTCAAAACAACACAGGTCGGCCTGTTGGTGGAAGACAGCAAACAACAAACAACAAACAAACACGTCCGATAACAAAAGAGAGAAAGCGACAGGAAAAAAATAGATAATTTAAAAATAGAGTCGCTGTCAATGGAAGGTGAACCTTCTTTATTTATTAAATATTCAGAATGACCAACTTGAAAAACGATGAAGTCAAAAAACGTTCAACTTTTGATTTTGTCTCTTTTCTTTCCCGGAACTTTGTTGATGACAAAATGTGTGATGACTCATCTTTCCTCCTTCATCCTCCTCTGCTCTTCCCTCCTCCTCGCCTTCATCCTCCTCCTTTGGCCCCACACCTTCCCTCCTCTTCACCTTCATCCTCCTCCTTTTTCCCCACACCTTCCCTCCTCCTCGTCTTCATTGTCCTCCTTTTGCCCGACACATTCACTTCTCATCACCTTCATTCTCCTCCTTTTTCGACACACCTTCCCTCCTCCTCACCTTTATCCTCCTCCTCATCTTCATCCTCCTCCTTTCCCCCCACACCTTCCCTCCTCCTTGTCTTCATCGTCCTCCTTTTGCCCCGCACCTTTTCACGACCAAAATGAACGCTCCTTTTTCGTCCCCCTTGTGCAGCCGAGTGTGGGGGCGGAGCTCCGGGGCCCCGCCTCCCAGAGGGCCTTTCCCGGCTGCCTGGAGAACCTGCTGTCCAACGGCCTCGAGCTGACAGAAGGAGCGAAGAACAACGACCACCGAGTTTCTGAAATGGTGAGAACACTTTTTATAAAAATATACGAAATAAATAATAAAAACATTTGGTTTTTCAGTTATTTTCTACGCTTGCTGGGAGCCCAGAGGTCAGAGCCTAAATCAATCATCGATAAATTCATCGGTTAAAAAGACGAGCAAGGAGAGAAAGGGAGAAAATGGGAAATGCAATCCTCCGATTCTTTCGTTGTTGTTGTTGTTGTTGTTGTTTTCCTCCAAGGTGATGACGACAGATGGTTTATGATCTGGCGTTCACAGCGAGCAGCTTTGATGTTCAGCTCAAACTCTCAGCTCATCATTTCTGAGACAGAATACGGCATCAATGGCCACCAGGAATAAGAGCTGCCGCCTGCCTGACGGCTGACAGAACGTTCTGCTGACGGTTGTTTCCCGACTCGCTCGTTCACGGCCGAAGATCTGAAAGAGGCTGGAGTCACGGCTGGTCGTTATGAGAAGGCGTGATAACAACCTCTGCAGGTGTTTAATATTCATGTTTAATGTTGTTTAATCTCTCTTGTAATTATTTATATATGTCCCACCTCTTCTCTCTCTCTTTCTCTCTCTCTCTCTCTCGTCGTCGGGGGGCGTGTCCGTCGGGTTCCAGTTCCGGACCTTGAACGAGGCGGGGCTCCTGCTCACCTTTGACCTGCCTCGGGAAGGGGGCGTGGTCCTCAGAGCTCACTGCAGGGCGGACTCCCAACCCGTAACATGAATGTGTAACCCCCGAGCTTGTGTTACCAATACATGAAATGTAAAACCTAACATTTATAGATAGAAACAATACCTTTAACAAATTAAATTAACCTTAGGTAGGTCAGTTGGTAGGTAGATGGATGGATGGATGGATAGGTAGACAAGTAGGTCGGGACATCGATAGATAAGTAGGTAGGTACATAGATAGATAGATGGATCGATAGATGGATGGAAGGATGGATAGATAGATAGATAGAGATAGAGAGATGGATGGATGGATAGATAAATAGATAGGTAGGTAGATAGATGGTTAGATATATGGATAGTTTCTTAATCATACGGGTGATTTGTTTTGCTCTAGCAGCATTTCAAAGTAAAGTTAATAGTTATTATGTGACCATCGCCGTGGATGAAGGGGCCAGCCACTCCGTCACAGCAGGAAGTCAACTCTTCCTCGGCGGTAAGAGTGAAACACATAACGCTCGTTATCAAACTGCCGAAGGCGACATTCACCGATTAAAGCAGCACTTTAGTAGCACTATAAATGAGACTTACTTATAGCAATTATAGTTTGGCTTTGTTGAAGAAACTACTTCCTTGAATGTTGTTGGTCTGCGTTGAAGCACTTATTGTCATTCGCTTTGGATAAAAGCGTCTGTGAAATGAACCCAGACTGTCAGTCAATGCCACCCACCGGACCCTGAGACTATTTATACAATGTATTGTCAGCTCGTGGCGTCTTTTCATTTCCATGGACGCTGCAATCTTTCCTCACAGCGCCTTCATCAGTAAACTTGTAGTTGCGGTAAACACACTGTGACGCTCCCGTACTGTACGGACCAGCGGCTGCTTCAGTCACATTCAGCTCGCTGCTCTTTCATAATGAGAGTTATGAGCTTTTGCTCCATCCCCCTCCGCTCTCTCTTCCTGTTTGCTTTCCTCTCTTCATTCATTCCCCTCCAGTCTTTTTCTTTCCTTCTCCACTGGCCTCCCTTTTCTCAAATCTCATCTCCTTTGTCCGCTCTTCGCTCGGCCGTGTTACAGTCAAGGGCACGGCCTCCAACTGCCTCAGGCCTTAGCATCGCATCTCACACACACACACACACACACACATATGAATACACCCAAACTAACCCCTCCCCTAAGGGTCTTCCACTTCCGCCGGTTGTCCTGCGGAAGAAGATGGAATCCCTTCAGCCTCTTTCAGGGCTGCATGCGTCTCCTCAGCGTGGAGAACCAGCCGGTGGACCTGATTATGGTGCAGCAAAGGCTGCTGGGAAACTAAAGCCACCTGCAGGTCGGTCGCCGTGCTGCCGTCGCTGAGCGGCCGAGCGCCAGGCGCAGAGTCCCTGAAAGCGTATCGGTGGGCGGTCATGTGAGAGGCAGCAGGTGTCCCCGCTGATCGCCTGGTGTCCTCAATGTCTGCAGGCTTCATATCGCACGGCATCTGGAGGTGATCGCTCGAAAACGTTTGCCGAAGATTTACACCGCTCTTTGCGGAGGGAAAAATAAAAGGTCTTTATAGTCTTCAGTGATATATGATAGTGGACAGTTTTTACATCAGGCAATAAACTCTGCCCCGGCCCGGTGTTGGATCCATCGCCACTTAAACTCTCATCCTGGTGATATGTTTTGTCACATTCACATCCAAAAATACAAACATAAAAGTTCTCAGATACCAAGAGTGATGATTGATCGCACAAGGGCCCATTGGATCATAAGTCTATAGCCATAACCACTCAGCCATCCTGGTTATTAATCTTTGACGTTAGAGGAAATATAATCTAACGTTTGCAGTCCTGCTCTGTCCGTGTAAGTTGTCGGAGTCATTCGAGATTAATTTTAAACAAATGCACACAAACAATAGTAAGCATCCTCTCGCACTCAAAGTATTTCCATTAAAGAACGGAGAATTATTGTTCATGGGAGACCGAGAGGGTGAAATAATCCCTGGCAGCCCTGTTTGTATCACATACAACAGACACATCCTCACGAGAGAAGCAGAATCTGCTCCAGTCATAGTTTGATTTTTCATTTATTCAGTTATTATCCATAAGAATTCAGTTCTACGGTAGATCTGAAGGAACAGAACGAAACCAAAAGATGACATCTGAATAAGCAGCCAGGAAACCCATCTGAGTTTCAAGGGAACAGGTTTAGATTCAACCTTCCTTAGAAGTAGTAATGGATGAAGCACATATGTCGTCGTAAAGTAAAACTGTCAAATATACCAGGAGTGGAGATGGAATCCGTATTCATTGAATGTGTTGTTACTCTGTAATGATTCCTTCTGGTCACATGACATCTATTGCTCTGTCCATCCGGGAGAGGGTTCCTCCTCTGTTGTTCTCCTGAAGGTTTCTTAACCTTTTTCCCCGTGAAAGTTTTTTTTCTTGGGAGTTTTCCTCCTTCTTTTGTTTGTCGATAAATAGACTTCTTTTTTATTTGAAGGGAGTAATATAATACCAGGAGTGGGGATCGAACCCACGAGGACAACTGCCCATTGGATCTATCTGCCTCAGGCATGGCCAGCAAAAAATCCATTGTCAGCGCCCAATCCCTGTGCTCGCTCAACAATGGATGGGCCAATGGCGTTTCGGCCTCACAATGGATTCGGCCAATCACGGCGCCGCAGGGCAAACCGGCCAAATCTCGCGGCAAGCGGCCAAATCTCGCGGCAAGTCTCGCGAAGGTTGGTACGACGCATAACGTACACTTCAACAATGGATGGGCCAATGGTGCGTCGGCCTCACAATGGATTCAGCCAATCGTTCGCCGCACAAGATCACCAACACGGCTACGCATGACATTGGACGAGCTCTTTTCTACAACGAAGACAACGTGTCAACCGTAAGCTATCCTACTTTACTATTCGTTACCCGCTCCCGTATACGTCACATCTAGGTTGTTAACTTTTTCTCCGCCCGCCGTGTCACATCACGTTACAGGCACAGCGAGCGAATGCTCCGAGATCGCGTTACCTACATTGTAATAACGAGTGTTGGACAACGGTATAGCAGTCAGTGGTAGCTAGCGCAAGCATAACAACTCGTCCGTGACATGGCACGGTTTTATTCTCTTCTCCATTAGTAATACACTGTGTATCTACATGAAGTCATTGGTTGCCATTTGTACATTCGCATAACGAGCTAAGGCTCGCAAGATCGCGAGCGTCAACGCAAGTTGTGTAATAATAAGTGTATAATATTAACGTGATCTGCAAAAATGTCCAGAAACGGCCATGGATAAATACTACTGTAATGCACCGAGTGAAAACACGCAAACGTCCAAGTATAGACAGCAGATGTACATGGTTCATTTATAAAGACTCTTATAATATATCTTCATTTTATATATAGCGTTAAAGGAAATAGAGTCATAGTTTATTACTGGTATTTAACAACTGGTACAGACTTATTATAGAAACAGTATAATTACACAGTATAATTGTGAATAATGTGTATCCATATATATATATATGTATTGATATGATTACATGTGTAAATACCATGTTTCAATAACCGACAACATGTTATCAGTGTAGTTTGCTTAACTAACAGTTGCTGTGTCTGTGTTACTGTACTCCTAAATATGCACTAATTCAGCAAGCTCAGCACACCATGGTTATGGCTATATTTAGATATTATCGTTGTTTCAATGTTCTCTTTAGATGAGCACAAAACCAAAGAGCCACAAGGCTATGAGCGATAAGGAGTGGATGGCAAGGCTGAGGGCGTTTGCCAGCTCTGGGGTTTGGCCTTCTGGAGGAGGCAACAGACCAGCCCCAAGGCAGAAGAAGTGGTTCGCCTTCTATCAGAAGGTAAAGTATAACACAATAATGACCGTTTACATATTAGTGTCATTCGTATACCACACACTTGATTTATTGACTTGACTTATTCGCAGATAATGTCATTAAGACCTCGTACACTGAGTGACTCACTCCAGGCTAAATATCAAATCTTACCATTTCAGATTGAGAAATGCCCCATGCAGGCCCGTGGACAGACCACGCTCTTTGGAGGGTCCATGGCCACCATGGCCTGTGATTGTGGATTCCACGGCGTTATGGTGATTTGTTTAATAATGATGTCTCTTTATTGTTCATCTTGCATTGCATGTCTGTTACAAAGCTGTTATGCTGTTGTTGTTACAATATTCTGCTGTTGTTCCACAGTCCGTGGCCTCAGCCTCAGCACCAGCATCAGCACCTGCTCCAGCACCAGCACCTGCTCCAGCACCTGCTCCAGCACCTGCTCCAGCACCTGCTCCAGCACCAGCACCTGCTCCAGCACCAGCACCTGCTCCAGCACCTGCTCCAGCACCTGCTCCAGCACCTGCTCCAGCACCTGCTCCAGCACCAGCACCTGCACCTGCTCCAGCACCAGCACCTGCTCCAGCACCTGCTCCAGCACCAGCACCTGCTCCAGCACCTGCTCCAGCAGCTCTTGCTGCTACTGAAATGTCCGTGGCCTCAGTCTCAGCACCAGCAGCAGCTGCAGCACCTCGTGCTGCTTCTGAACAGTCCGTGGACTTAGCGCGGCCTTTTCTGCGACCTGTTCTAAGTGTGTCAATGGTGAATATATTTTTTGGGAATTCAAGTTTAGAATGAATTCTTTTGTATGTGTTGCATCTTCAAATTCACTCTGATTCTTCTTTCAGTTTTCGAAATCACGCTTTGGTGGGTCAAAGTCGGCCTCACTAAAGCCACATTTAGTGGCTAGGAGGACCCCCAGCCCTTCTCCTCCTCCTCCTCCTTTCATATCCTCTGTGAGGACACCCAGCAGCCCTGCGCCTCCTTCATCTCCTGGTATGTCCTCTGTAAGGACACCCAGCAGCCCTGCGCCTCCTTCATCTCCTGGTATGTCCTCTGTGAGGACACCCAGCAGCCCTGCGCCTCCTTCATCTCCTGGTATGTCCTCTGTGAGGACACCCAGCCCTACTGGGAACTATGGCGTTGCTGAAGATGCTGTGAGTACAGTGCAGCTTACTGTATTGGTCTTGCTTTATTTTAAGTCATATTTTGTGTTGCCTTTATTTATGCATGGACGTAATTATCATTTGTTGTCATCGTCTTCCAAACAGGGTGAGCCTGGAGGAGTTCAGCTCGCCGCTGCTGGGGCTGCAGCTTCATTCTGGTTGCCGTCGGAGATGAGAAAGACCCTCCCTGTGCAGGACCAGAGGTGGATTGCCAACACCCTCTTTCCCTCCGGCAAACTGCGGACAGATTTGAAGCTGTGGTATGAGCCCCCTGGCCCGGCCCTCATCTACCATCAGACTCCAACACCCGACCGCTTTTTTACACACCCACTGATGGTGTGGATGCCCTACCGCCTGTGGAAGGTGAGGGTGTTCTGCCCAGATTGTGGGAAGCAGCTGACGGGCTCCGGTGTCCACAAGAGGTCGAGGAAGGTCCTGGACATCGACAGGTATTACCTGATGGTGACGGAGACACTCAAGTGCAATGTGTGCTCCACACAATACCTGTCGATGAGTCAGACTATCCGGAACCAGCTAGACCTGCCACACCAACAGCTGTTTCGACTGATCCTGACCCAAAAGTGAGTAAAGCAGTTTTGAAACCGCCTCCCTTGAACATGTAACTAATCACTGCAACAAAGGAAAATAAACACTTTTTTGTCAAATGTATTTGTAAATTCATAAATACAGGTGCATATTAGAATAGTGTTACACTTGGTGCTATATGTTTATTCTACACTGTCCCTGTATTTAAATAGCCAAACAAATAAATAAAATGAAATGTGCATTTCAGGTATGCTTGTGACATCCGTGTCATTCGGCTGCTTCGGGACCGGACTCTCGGCAACAGTCCAGCACGGCTGGCAAGGCAGCTGAAGGAGAACCATGGGGAGGAATGGCTGAACCGGTTAGCACACTATGCTGGGGAGTGTGCTGACTTTGTGGAGCGGCCCAGTCTCCTTCCAGTGGTCTGCCAGGAGCCCCCAGAGCCCATCGACATCCCCACCAGTCGCTGGCTGCTGTCTGTGTACGGCAGGGACATCCTCTGCCGCATCGACCACATTAGGGCCAGCATCACATCCACATTTGGGTCTATCTTAAAGATGGACTCAACCAAAAGGTAAGACATAATATAACTGTATTACATTGCCATGTACATTATATGTATTCTCCTGTACACATTAACATAGTTCTCTGTGATAAAATACATTTGCAATAATTATAGATTTAGAATGTGTAATAAATCTACTTTCCCTTACCGATGTAGATAATGTGTAAAAAGAAGTGTAATCTTAAAGATCACTGCCGTCACATCACAGATCACAAAGAAGCTGGCCGGCCACGGCAGGGGGACAGCTCTCTGGGTGACCTCCATCGGCAATGAGGTCGGCCAGATAGTGAACAGTGTCCTGACGGTGCAGGAGGGGCCGGGACTGGACGTGATGGTCTCCGGAGTGATGGAGCGGTACCGCCAGGCCGCTGTCCCACCCCCACTGGTGCTTTACATCGACTGTGGCTGCTGTATAAATGAAGGGTTGAGCAAGCTGCAGACCAGGTTTGCAGCTTGGCCAGACCTCCACATACGGCTGGACATATGGCACTTTATGCGGAGGCTGGCTGTCGGCTGCACTACCGATGCTCACACCCTCTATCCCATCTTCATGAGCAGCTTGTCAGCCTGTATCTTTGAGTGGGACGCAGGGGACGTCACTCTGTTGCGGCAGGCAAAGAGAGAGCAGCTCTGTCAAGAGGGTGTGCCAGGAATTACTGATCGCCTGGTTGACACGCGTATCAGTAAGAAGGAGCTGAGCCAGTACTGCCGTAGGAGGACACGCGGTGGAGGCCACCATCAAACTCCTCGAGCAGCTGCTACATACTCTGGGTGGGGAAAGGGGAAGAGACCTCATGGGGGTGCCACTGCTGGACCAGGCACGCATGGAGCACATTTGGCGTGTGCAAAAGCGCCACGTGGGGTGCATCCAGGACGTTCCAGGTGTGCCGCTCTACACAAAGGTCGGAACGACCACCAAGAGTCGGGTCATCCTGACACGATACCGCTGTGCCAGAGGGTCCACATCCCTGGAGTCCTTTCACCTCCACTTGAACAGGTTCATTCCAGGTTAGTGTCTCTCGTGTTTAAAAAAAACAAAACTTTTAGGTTATGTTTGAAAGCATTATTCAGATTGGAAAGCATTAAAAACATTTCTTTTCTTTCCAGGAACTAGTGCAAATGCGCTGAATTTCCAGTTGTATCTCCTGGAAGGCCTGAACAGGTGGAACCAGGATCGGGCGACTGCAGCGGTGACCAGCAAGCCGTCATCGTTCTTGACGTACGCCGGTGACGTGACACACTGTGTCAACACCAACACACTGAAGGTGTTTGGTCGGGCATTTGTGCCAACCTTCAGGCCACCTTCGAAATACACTGGTATGTATTGTTAAATACCTGGCTACATAATAATTTTGTCGGTTATATGTATGCTTTGACTAAAACTAGTGGTGTTTGTTTGTCTTTTTAAGCTGGGGTTTCTGCTCTTTTTCACAGGTGAGCTTATCGGGGTTGATTATTTGTTGAGTCAGACTGGCCAGCCCCTTAAAATACTCCCTGACTCAGAGGAGACAGACAATATGCTGGAGGATGTGAACGAGAGAGAGGAAGAAGAAGAAGGAGAAGACGAGGGCTTCCAGGAAGACACAGTGTCAAGTCTCCTGGATGACCCAAGCTTCACTGACTCTTCTCAGCCTGCAGCCACCTATCTGCTCTTCCAGACTCCTGCCTCCTCCCTGCCTGCTGCGTCCACCTCCCAGCCTGCTACCTCCTCCTCCCAGCCTCCTGCCTCCTCCCAGGCTGCTACTTCCTCCTTCCAGCCTCTTGCCTCCTGTCGTGTATTTTGCATCTTACTCTTAAAGATACAGCTAGTTTATAGATCTGAGAGAAGAAGGCCCCACGAGAATTTGGAGGGAAGAGTTCCTTTGTCTCACGTTGGCGCCACAGTCCACAGCAGGGGACTGCCCTATATATCCATATTTGGTGGCCAACGCGTCAGAGATCATCTTTGGAGGAAGGGGGGCTATAGGGATTCTATAGGGAACCTATAGAATCGAACATAAGACCTCCCACTTTCTCTTATCTATATAAGCTGTAAACACACATAGCTCCGTTGAATTCCTTATACACGGACCCGTGGATTCCCAGCCGTTCGAACGAAGCGTCTGTTTTTACTTTGTACTCTAAAGAATAAACTTTGTATTCTTGGAGTGCTGGGTCTCTCGCAACTTCTTTTTCTACAAGTCCTCATTCAAACGGCGCCAACGGAACCAAGAAGAAAGATACAACAAGTGGCGTCTATGAACAGTCACGTGTGAAAATACTCAGGACGACAAACACGGTAAACATCTGCTGACTTCATTGATATGATGGTTCATTAAGTGCAGTCTGTGTGTGATTACCGTGGCTCAAGAATAATTTCACCGTGTCGAACGATATTTTTATTTTTCCTGCATATTTGAGTGCGGGGAGAAAAAGGTGCGTTTGAATTGAGAGGAAAAGTTTTTTCGGGTTAAAGTAAAATAGTGGTAAATAGCGAATGTTATTGAGGTGTATTAATTAGTAAGTGCAGTTATCCGAAAATAAGGCCTTTGATTTGTTTTAACGTTAAGACGCGGGAAAGTTAATCGCTAAAATAATATTGCGGGATAGTCAGAGATTAAGAGAGAGAAGGTTAAAGGACCTTTTGGAAAATGATCATAGAGCTGCTTAAATCGGATAGAACATAGTCTAAAGAAATTAGTACTGGCTTAACGAGATTGAGAAATAAAGCGATTGTATGCTCCCACTCTGCGGTTATTGACGAATAAATGCACGAAGCAGCCTCTCATCGGAAATGAAGTCTCGGACGGTAGCAGAAATTAAACCTTAAGAGAGGAACAAGCGGCAAGAGCATGCTAATACGGATGAATGGTATAAATGACTGATTTTAGGAAAGAAAATAGCCATTTGTGCGTCGTGTAGGCACATTGCCTGATCACGGTTTGGAGAAATAAAAAAGGTGGGGGCGATTGCTTCGGCCGGAGAATCTGCACCCAGTGTGTGTGTGTGTGTGTGCGCGCGAGCCTGCTGGCGTGTGTGCGTTGGTTGCTGTGTGCGGGCGTGTGGAGTTTTTCAATAAACTCTAAATCACGCCGTGCATTTTTATTCTATAAGAGAACGTAAAGACAAACGTGAGTTCCCTGAAGAGGAGACTAACTAGTTAATAAGATCGTCGAAATAAAAAAGACCAAAAAAAAGAAGAGGACTGACTCGTGCTCTCGCGAGAGTCCCACGGTGAACGAACACGTGGTGGTCGACTAGTCATCGCCATCTTGTGGTCAAACATCCTCATCTCAGTCCTTACATCCAGAGCTCGGGTGGGGGGAACGGGGTGAACGTGTTGGGTTACACAGATGGAAGCCATGCATTCCGGGGAGAACACAGTCTGTTAAACATAAGGTTACATGCTGATAGAACCTAACCATTTCATATTTCTTTTCTTTTACTCATTTTATGACGAATGAGATTTGGGCTAAAAGAGGACAAAGAACCAGTTAACACCAAGGGCCAGGCCGGGGGCGTGGCCACTGACGTTTGGCACCACCTGCTGGACAGTCTGCAACAAAAGGCCGGTACATGTTTCACTCCACAAGCTTTTTCATTTGTGTTGATATATTCGAGTCAAAGTCAGATATTCATGATACACATTGTAAAGCTGCGTACATTGGTGAAACTGTAGAACATTGATCTAGGTAAACACATGAAGGCTTGGCGGCTGACTGATCAAGTACAATTTTAATTAAATAGGGGTACATAATAGTTGGTCGAAACTCGGCTGACAAATACGGTTTCATTTTATTTACTTAATTTTTAATTTGTTCATTTTAATTTTAATTGTTAATTTGTTCATTTGAATCTTTAATTTTATTTTTAATTTGTAATTTTAATTTTTAATTTTTAATTCTAATTATTTTTATTTTTTATTATTATTTAATTTTCATAATTTTTTTTTTTTTTTTTTATTTTGCTTTGCTTATGTTTTTATGAAGTGTTTGTTTTGATATGTGCTGAATGGTGATTCAACACGGACATTGCTAGAAGAGTTCAAGACCACATTTGATGACAGTGGGCAAACCTCTGCTTGACATTTGGTGTCAGTAATGAGGGCATGCACTTGCTGTGTTGATTAGCACATACATTACTCAGGGTTGGGCCTGTGAGCCTTTGATATTTTGGCAGAGACAAATCAATCTCATTAATAAAAGGGGGGAGTCTGGATTTAATTAATTCGTTAATTGGTTAATTGATTAATTCGTTGATTGGTTAATTGATTTATTTTTGTTGATTGATTTCTGTTAATTGGTTAATTGAAGTACCTTGAGCTTGCAATAAACAATACAATAATAACTGCTTAAGAAAGCCGTCATAATGGGGAAAAATGTCACCAAAGATCCGAAGGTATCTACTCCAGTTGATGTAGTACAGAAAAACAATCCTTTGGTCAGCGGCATCGCAAACATCGCAAAGATATCCGAGAAATGGTCAAAACGATGGCCCCAGGTGGACCAACCGTGGCCCAAGGAGGGGACACTCAACCCAGAGGTGATTAACGTGATGAAGGTACTTGTGTCCACATACAAGGCAGGCGAAAAGAAAGGCACAAAGGGAGGAAGACGCAAAGAGAAGAGACTGGTGGAGCTTGGCATCCTTTGGTTATTTGAAGAAGAAGGACAGAAGCTCAGGAATGCTACCATCGAGAAAAGAGATAAATACGCGGAAGAAATAGAGCAAATTACGAAACAAACTGAGAAACTGCTGACCGACACCGATCCAACT
The DNA here is from genome assembly GCF_029220125.1 of Pseudoliparis swirei. Classification (NCBI taxonomy): domain Eukaryota; kingdom Metazoa; phylum Chordata; class Actinopteri; order Perciformes; family Liparidae; genus Pseudoliparis; species Pseudoliparis swirei. The sequence goes on along the minus strand of NC_079395.1, from coordinate 154,178 downwards.
TTCTCACATATGAATCCAGTAAAAGCGACCACGCCATGAAGAAGAGAAGAAGCCCAAGATGGTTTATCCGCAGCTACCAGTGATGAGTCAGAAGGGATCTTATCTGGTCAGAGACAGTGAGGACCAAATAACCGAGAGAGGACGAGCGGAGACAACCATAACAACGTATCCAAATTCCGGAAGGAAGAAGACAACTGACTGGGAGACTGAGGTCGATTGGGTGGAATTGAGAGATGAAGAAATCGAGAGTGATGAAGAAGAGGACGTGGGGGGATACGATCCTAAAGTCAAGCGGACGCTGGCTAGAGCGGAAAGAAGAGGAGATAGAACCACTCAAGACAATGAAGAGGAGGGCAGCGATGAAGAGGATACACAGAGGACTGTGAGAGAGGTTGAAGTAAGCATCGACCGGCTTCTCCGTGACTTGAAGAAAACTGAAAGACAAAAAGAACAAAGGAAGCTGATAAAGCAGTTGGAAGAGTTGCAGATACAGAAGGAAGATTTACAAAGAGAAGACTCAAGGCAATCAGGCATGAAGAACAGATTGCGCCCTAGGAAACAGTCCACGCCCAAGACAATGTGCCCAGTGATCGTCCGAGGCCAGAATCTGGAGTATAAGCCATTGCTGAACACCGATATGTCAAATATACTGGAAAAACTGCCCATTATTCAAGACGGAGCACATCCTTGGATTGCAAAACTGGAAGAAATCATGATTGGCTCACAGCCAGCGATGGGAGACATCAAAGACTCCTGGCTAATCTCCTTGGGGTCCACGGCATGGGAGAAATCCTAGAAAAAGCTGGACTGGCGCAGATGCGTGGGAGCGGCTGTAAATGACTCAGAGCTGTTCGCGGCAAGCAGAGGTCGCTTGTGTAGGGCACTAAAGGAGACATTTCCGACAAATGTGCATCCGACAACATCTTGATTGAACCACTGGGAGAGGCTGAGAACCCAAGAGCCTATGTGTCAAGAACTCATCAAACATGGAGGAATGTCACAGGGAATGATCCGGATTTGAGTCGCATGGACCAGTCAGTGTTGAGAGGCAAGATCCTGCTGGGTTTGCCGCTGCCAGCAAACAAATTGGCAGAAGTGGTTGGGCTTGGGAGCCTGGAAAGAAGAGTGTACACTGATCATATTGCACACCAGGTGGAGCTGTACAGGAAGAAAGACCAAGACATCAAGGGTCAGGAACAAGAAACCCTCAGGAAATTGAACAATATACAACTCGTAGAAACAAAGAGGACAGAGAGGAAGCAAGCGTTGGTTATGCAGAGTCAGGCACCACCAACTCAACCTGTGTTGACATCAGAGCCATACCAGGCCCAGTTCCAGCAGCTACAGCAATCTCCAGTGGCTCCCGCCGCCTTCTACCCACGGGCAGATTACAACCAAGAACAACCCTGGAATGGCAGAAATCAAAGAAATCGCGGAAGAGGAGGACGGTATAATCCCAATTCCCAACAGCGTTCAGACGAATGCTATCGTGTGGAGCCCTTGGCCATTTCGCCCGGGAGTGTAACCAAGGAGATTTCAGAGGAAATAATAGAGGAAATCCCAGAGGAGGAGACAGGGGCCAATCCGGAGCGAACCAAGGACCAGTAAACCCTGACAGAGGCCCGGAACCAGGGCTATAGAGGTGCCCAGAAGACTCGAAGGGAGGTGCCAGCTGGTAGTATCAGGCCGGAGAAAGATCCAACGATAAAGGTGAAAATAAATAATCGACCATTGGAAGTGATGGTAGACAGCGGAGCGGCTTTCACCTGTATTCGGCCTAAAGATGCTACACATCTCCCATGTCTGGCCAATGGATCCGGACAATCGGGTTTGAGGGAGTAAAACAGCTGATCCCTCTCACAGAACCAGTTGATCTCAGCTATCAAGAAGTAAAGATCAAACTACCCATATTGGTCTCTGAACATACACCTATAGCGCTGTTGGGAAGAGATGCGTTATGTAGGTTGAAGTGTACAATAAAGTGTACTCCAGACGGCTGTCTGGTTGAAATACCAAACGATATCTTTCATCAATCAGTGATGAAAACAGAGACGGAAGCACCTACAGTATTCTGGATCGGAAACCTCCAGGAAGACCTTGTGGCGCCTGCCAAGTTGTGGGAGAAATTTATCATCGCCAATATGCCCAATGCGAAACTTCCAGAGTATCCACTTCACTGCACGCTCAAGTACTTCGACAAAAACGCCCAACCCAACCCAGAAGAATGGCTAAGCCACCAACCAAAGCAAGTCCAACTCAATTCAGGCTGCATAATTGTGGGACCACAAGGAGCAGCAATGAAGATACACCGGGACGACTACGTGAACAGAGAGTTTGATATCACAAGGAGTGCCGCATGTGACCTTGTTGGTAAATGAAGAACACACGCAGAAGCAGATAGGAGAAATGATGGCAGAAGCTGAAGAAGCTGTGTTCACACCCCTAAAAGAAAATCAGGCCATTTGGAGGAGCAAGGATCAGCGATTCATCAAGATTATGATCTCGGCTCAAGGGCGAGGACAGCCACAAACTGCGAGGATGACACACGAATCAATTTGCAGTGTCAAACTGGACTCGGATGCATTAAGAGAAGAGATGTTACAACAAGTTCCAGAAGATTTATGGGCGACATAGTACTGATATTGGACTGGTAAAGTCAGCCCAACCAGTAAGAACTGAACTCAGACCAGGAGCCAGTCCACCTTGGAAAAACCAGTACCCACTGAAGGAAGAGGCAATCCGAGGAATCGCACCACAGATTGAAGGACTTCTGAAGGCAGGTGTCTTGAGGATAACACAGAACCCCCAGAGCAACACGCCTTTGTTGCCAGTGAAGAAGCCAGACAATTCTTATCGTCTGACACATGATTTGAGAGCAGTGAACAGGCGGTAACTGACTTTCGAGCAGAGGTGCCAGATCCACACACCTTGCTAGACCAAATCCTGCAAACGCGTCACACTTCACAGTGTTAGATTTATGTGGTGCATTTTTCAGCGTACCACTAAGCAAAGAGAGTCAAGGCCTATTTGGTTTCACATACAATGGACAATCATACGAGTATGAGAGACTGCCACAAGGTTTCAAACACAGTCCTCACATCTTCAACAAAATATTGAAAGACGATTTGGTCGGGATAGACCAGGTGATACAAAGCACTGTGATTCAGTACGTGGATGACATTATCATTTGTTCAACTGATAAGGAAACATGCCATATAGACTCAATTAAACTGCTTCAAATACTGGCAGAGAAAGGACACAAGGCCTCTCTGAAAAAGCTACAATATTGCCAGGAGAAGGTGGCATATTTGGGCCAACAAATCACGCTGGGACATCGAAGCATCTCTGAAATTCATCTGGAAGCCATTCGGACGGCTCCAAAACCCAGAACAGTCCGAGAGATGATGACATTCCTTGGCATTGCAGGGTATTCCTCAGCGTGGGTTGAGGAGTATGCCAGCTTAACGGGACCGTTGAGAGCTATGATCAAGGACACTGGAAATGCTAAACTCCACTGCAACCTTTCTTGGGCCGATGGCCTTTTGGCATTTGAAATGACAAAAAGAGATTGCAGGAGGCTCCGGCCTTGGCTCTTCCGACTACTCTAAGAATTTCGTGCTATATGTATCTACATCCATTGGAGGTAAACATACATGTGCAGTCCTTTGTCAGCCAACAGGGACGGGAACAGGGCCTCAACCTATTTCCTACTACTCCACTGCTTTTTCAGAAGTAGAGTTAGGACTACCACTATGTTACAGGGCAATGGTGGGGGTTTCTCTAATGTACAGTAAAGCATCATCGGTGACCATGGGTACCCGGTGACAATTCTTACACATCATAGTCTCAGAAATCTTTTGAACTATGGAAAGAACAATTTGACTATGTCTAGGCTCAGAGACTATCATAGGCTTTTAGAGCAGGAGGATGTCACTCGTAAGGTGTGTCACGACAAATCCAGCGGAAAATTTGCCAACTCCAGAAGACGGGGAGCCACACGATTGTGTTCATGAAGCAGAGAAATACTCCAGACTGAGGTCGGATTTGAAAGCCCTCCCGTTGAGTGAGGTGGACCTGGAGTATTGGACGGACGGCTCCTGTTATCGTATTGGCGACAAATTGAGTGCTGGATACGCCGTGGTAGTAGCCCAAGGAACCGGATTCACGGTTGAAAAAGCTGAAGTGATACCACAGCCGCATCGGCGCAGCTTGGAGCTCGTGGGCCTGACTGAGCGTGTTTGCTGGCGAAGGAAAGCGAGTGACAATATACACCGATTCTGCTTATGCGCATAATGTGTGTCATCTGTTTGGATCCGTATGGAAGAACCGAGGATTCAAGAAAACGGATGGGTCTCCGATACAACATCACACCCAGATCATGAAACTGCTGCACGCTATGATGAAGCCCAAAGAAATAGCGATAGCCAAATGTGCAGCACACAAAAAGGATGCTTCAAAGATTTCAAAAGGGAACAGAGCGGCAGACGAAGCAGCCAAAGCAGTCACAGGAGCAAACAAAGTGGGCAAAATCCTGCTTGTCACTCATGAAGTGACCTTGGAAGACAAAATAACACTCAAAGATGTAATTTTGATACAGGAAGCCGCCCCGGAAACGGACAAACAGCTGTGGGTAGAGCGGGTGCCACCGAGATTCTACCGAACTTTGGAGAAATCATGAGGACTGATAATCGCACCACGGACTTGTTGGGCCTAATGATTCATGAGGCGCATGGTCTGGCTCACGTGGCAAGGGGAAGTCAAGAAAAATCACAAAGGAGTATGGTTTCTGGGCACCTTATTTGCTGCAACAGATTGATTATGTGATAGGCAGGTGCACAATTTGTCTAAAAACAATGTTCGGAGCGGAGTGACGGTCCCACCAGGTTACATTCCAACCCCAAGAGGTCCAATGCGAGAACTGGTGGTGGACTATGTGGACATGATAAAACCAATTGACGGTAAAAGATACATGCTGGTCGTTGTGGACAGATTTTCCCGATGGCCGGAAGCATGCCCGACAAAACGTAAAGATGCTCAGTCAGTTGCCAAGTTCTTGTGTAAAGAGGTCATATGCAGATGGGGGCTCCCAGACCGAATATCCTCAGACAATGGGAAAGAGTTTGTGGACAAAACGGTGAAATTGATCTTGCAAAAACTAGGAATTAAACAGCGCCTTGGTGCAGTCTACCATCCGCAAAGTCAAGGGATGTGCGAAAGAATGAATGGTGTTCTAAAAAATCGTATTGTCAAAATATGTCAGCACACGGGTTTGAATTGGGTGGCAGCACTGCCATTGGCGTTAATGGTATGTCGCTCGAGTGAACTCCACGATTTACACATGACACCGCATGAGTTGGTTACAGGAAGGCTGATGCCAACGCCTTGTCTACGGACAAGTGGGAAAGGACCAAGCCTGGCCCTTTTAGAAGATGAAATGCAAAAGTATGTTACATATATGGTTAATCTACATAAAAGAATATCCACATATGTTTCCGCCAGGCAGGCAAGACAGGAGGGACAAGCAGAGCTCGAAGAGCAAACCAGGAACACAGTGCAGACTGGAGACAAGGTGTTCGTAAAGGTATTCAGAAGGAAGTGGTATACTGAACGTCGTGAAGGACCATTCGAGGTGATTCGCAGTACGGGAACCGCGGTCCAGGTCAAGGGGTCACCAACGTGGTACCACTTATCACATTGTGTCAAAGCACCTGGAGAGGAGGCGACACAGTCACAGATTCAAGAGGTGGAAGGCTCGAGAGAGCCTGACAACGATGCGGGAGAACATGCGCCAGACAGGAGGATGCATGAAAATCCACAGAGTCAGAATTCAGAAGGAGAGGCCGTCCAGGAAGAAGATAATGTTGATGTTCCTGTACACACTTCTGATGATGCCGGAGACGTTTGCACAGGAGACGGGCAGGGAAATGGGTATCGCGATATTGTCCTCCAACATGTCCCAGATACAGCAAGACCTAGTTCGGTTTGCTGTGATGTTCCTGAGGCCTCACAGAGGAGTGAGTCCACGACAGGACAACTCAGAGAGGTGGGGAGACAGAGGAGCCCGAGACCCGTTAGGAAAAGGGTTAAACCAAACCGCTACGAGGACCAGGGTTGAAGTGACCTTGGGAAAGTCAGTTCAGCTTCCGTGCAAGTGCCCCGGAGTAGACAGAAGAAACGGGAAACGTAGAGTTGAGTGGGAAGATAGCCGTGGCAGGGTTATAGACCTAGAAGGGAAACTACCAGCAGGGAAGTTTACAGTACTCACTGACAGAAGGAGACTGGAGATTAAGAGAGATTGCAGTCTGTATATACGACAACCTCAACCGGAAGATCAGGGAGATTACAAGTGTTCTTTTTACGACTCACCCGTTGGGAGTGAGCGGCCCGGTTTAGGACTTAGAGTTCACATAGTATCACTAGTGATACTAGGGGGGAATGCATCAATCCCCCAGACAAAAGCTGTAAAAATAGAAGAAAAGTCCATCCTGTCAACACTGAAAGCCATAAATGCATCACACCTAACTACCAGGGAGCCATCGATGCTAGATCAGAGGGCTAGTTCAAACATAGTTGACGACTCATCTAACTCTGTTCAGTCACCTGGAAACATGAATGATAACTATCACACAGTACAAAAGAGAGAGGCTAAATGGAGGGCGTTTGGATTTGATCCTTCAGTGTTACAAATAGCAGACCCTTGGGCGAGTAGGAACCTATGGTTCCAACAATTAACTCATTCTGTAAGAGCGGGTGCGAGGCGGGATGGTCCAAGTCTAGTGAGAGTTTTATCACCTATCTCATGGCCTTCCATTTTCGAAAGTAGACCAGAACCACTCACCGCTGTATGCCAGAGCTATGCATTATCATGGCTGTTGTATCACCAGCGGTCAGCAGAAGATACAGTAATGGCCTTGTCAATTAATCTGTTTAAACCTAGAGCCTTCTGTTCTTGGTTGAAGGACTTAGCTTATATAAACTTACTTGATAAACACGAAGATATCAGGACGGCGGTCCCTGATACAATGGAAGTAGCACCAGCAAAGGCAAACTTCTGCTTTTGTTCAAATACAACTTATGGTGGGCCGGGTATGTTTATGGGGATATCGGATTGTGGTGAATACTTGATGGATTTGGGGAATCGGAAACACAAAACTCGGAAGGAGTCGCATGTAGTAACATTTGATGTATCAGATAAGAAAAAGAAGAAGAAGTCTGTGAAGGTTACGAATCAAATTTTGCCCGGGAATGTGACTATCGGTAGCTTTAAGGATATTTGGTGGATTTGTGGAACCAAAGCATACATATTTCTACCATATGGGTGGACGGGATGCTGTTATATGGCAACATTGAAACTTCCATACGAGGTCCTCACCTTCAAGCAGGGAAAGAGACCTGCCGACTCAAATGCTGCTCAAAGACGAAGGAAGAAACGTGAGATGGCTCAGTTTCACAATTTGGAATCTTACCATTGGAGGGTGAGCATCGCAGAGAAATGGGGAATAGGATTATTTCCATGGTATGGGGTGACGTTTCTGGCGGACCACATAGATAATATCACATACACCTTACAGGGCTTTGAGCGAGACCATAAGAGGTTCAATTACTGTCAAACACTCAGAGGAGCCACAGACTGACATTGCTAAAACATGACATGGCCCTGGATTATATTTTGGCCAAACAAGGAGGCCTTTGTGTGTCTTTAAATTTAACTGGAGATGCTTGCTACACCCTGATTCCTGACAGTTCTGACAATATGACGAGTGTCATAGAGGCATTGAAACTCATAAGGGATGCGTTTGGACCATCGGAGGATGCTGGATGGTCTGCAAATTCTTGGCTGCAGGACAAATTAGGGCCGTTAGGAGCAGTGTTGGTCCAGATCGTGGTAGCACTCGTTCTGTCATTGTGTGTGATGTTTTGTTTCTGTACACTATTGCTAACCTTTGCAAAAGTTATGATACTCAGATGGGTTGGAGTGGTGATGCCCGGCGATCAGACTCAGATGCCACTATTGCGAGGTGCGGAGACGGACGTGGATGAGGACGACAGGGGAGAGGGTAGAATAATGGACACATACCCATGTTAAAGAACTAAGGAGTACTATAATCTTAAAACAGACGCAACGATATGTTTTATAATTTTACATTTACTCATAAAAGTGTTAATCTGTGTTGATGTCTGATTTGTGTCTGTTGTGTATGCAAGGATACTGGTCGTCTCTTCTGTCATTCTAGAACAACGGGGGAGACAACAGGGGAGGATGGAGTGCTGAAGGACTCCCTGGGTGGAATGGAGTCGATTATATCAAACATGAACAATACCAGTGGCCTACAAGACTCTGGACAAGGACTGGTGGAACAACCACCAGAGTCAAGACGTCCTCAAGAACCGAGTCCAGCTGATGAAGAGCTAAAGTGTTACATACTCTTGTGTATTCTTGTAGATTTGTCATTATCAAAATTACGAATGTATTTTCTTGTTTAGGTGTTAATTGTCGGGGAAACAATATTTTCTGTTCTTTGGTGAATATAATGGAATCTCAAGTGTTTACTTTTCGTGACATTTAGGGACAGCAGGGGAACAGGCAGGAGGAGGTCTGGGGGAAAGGTCCAATGGGATGACCAGCCGGACCCCTGGACATCATTATTTTGTTATTATTTACTGAGGAATTCCTGATGTATTTGCTAAAAAACCATTTCCCTACACAATTTGCTAAAACCTTTCTGATTTCAGTGGTATGGAGTTTAATTTAAGGTCGCCTAGGCAGAGGGACCGTGAAATAATTTTCCTGTCTACATTGCTAAGAAAAGATAACTGCCTGACAGGTTTTTCAATTTCACATGTAATACTTCATTTTACACCACTTTTACACTTCATACAGTCACAAGTAATGTTGGAACTTTACTGAAGGACGGGGTGGTATTTTTGTCATGATAATACACCTGTATGTTTGCATTGAGTGTTTGTTTATTGGCGAGAGTCTATCAACTCTCGAGGGGGGAATATGTCGTGTATTTTGCATCTTACTCTTAAAGATACAGCTAGTTTATAGATCTGAGAGAAGAAGGCCCCACGAGAATTTGGAGGGAAGAGTTCCTTTGTCTCACGTTGGCGCCACAGTCCACAGCAGGGGACTGCCCTATATATCCATATTTGGTGGCCAACGCGCCAGAGATCATCTTTGGAGGAAGGGGGGCTATAGGGATTCTATAGGGAACCTATAGAATCGAACATAAGACCTCCCACTTTCTCTTATCTATATAAGCTGTAAACACACATAGCTCCGTTGAATTCCTTATACACGGACCCGTGGATTCCCAGCCGTTCGAGCAAGCGTCTGTTTTACTTTGTACTCTAAAGAATAAACTTTGTATTCTTGGAGTGCTGGGTCTCTCGCAACTTCTTTTTCTACAAGTCCTCATTCAAACGGCGCCGACGGAACCAAGAAGAAAGATACAACACTCCTCCCAGGCTGCTACTTCCTCCTTCCAGCCTCCAGCCTCCTTCCATCTGCCTGCTTCCTCCCAGGCTGCTACCTCCTCCTTCCATCCGCCTGCTTCCTCCCAGGCTGCTACCTCCTCCTTCCATCCGCCTGCTTCCTCCCAGGCTGCTACCTCCTCCTTCCAGCCTCCTGCCTCCTCCCAGGCTGCTACCGCCTCCTTCCAGCCTCCAGCCTCCTTCCAGCCTCCTGCCTCCTCCCAGGCTGCTACCTCCTCCTTCCAGCCTCCTGCCTCCTCCCAGGCTGCTACCTCCTCCTCCCAGTCTGCTAGTTCCTCCTTCCATCCTGCTGCCATCATACCGCAGCCAGGTGTCTCCTCAGAGTCCGAGATATATAAATACATCATTTTGTATAGATAAATAAAATCACTGTATCTGTCTTTTGTCCCATTGCTTACTTTCCTCAAATTGTGTGACTAATCCTGCTCTGATTTGTCCAGGCTGTGGATAATTCGTGCATGCCAGGGTTGGACAAAGGTGGACAAGTTGGCAGAGTGTCTGGTGGAGTTGAGGAACCAGTCCTCCATGGCTCTGAGCAACAGGCGGTGAGGAACATTTATTGTCATTGACATATTTGATTCTCTCTCTGTGCGTAATTCATATTCAAACTCATTGATTCAGATTTATTTTCTTCTCATGCACCGTGTTCTCTCTATCACTCTCTCTTTGCATAGGCAAACAACATTGTTGCTCTGTGGCAGAACCTGGATGAGTATGATAAAAAGAATCATATTCTCTGCCAGGCACCAGAGTCGGCTGGACACGGGAGGTTCAAGTCCTCCAAAAAAGCAGGACTTCACTCCAGGGTGGAAAGTTTGAAGAGGCTCAGCCTGACAACCACTGGCCCACTTGCACAGTGGCCTGACTGCTGCCGCCTGATAGAGACTATATTTATCAGGCTCTGCTCTATTCACCGTAGTCCCAAGAAGAAGGGGGCTGGCTGCTAATCCTGGATGACTATCGTAAAGTCAGGCAGTGCATTCTTGACAACGGGATAGTCATGCAGGAGACCACCCTGCAGCTGGTGGACGTGAGCCATACAACCCTGGTGCAGTGGCACAATAAGAGGGTGAAGAAGCAGGACAATGCAGTTGTCATACAAGGGCTAAATATGCCCAGTCAAATGTCCCTGGCAGCTCACCCTCTTATTTGTGCCACTCAACCACCAGCATCAACACCCACCTTGCCGAGCCCGGCACACCTCTATACGCTGCCCAGCAGCACTGTCGGACAGGCCAGGTTAAAGAGGAAGTCGGAGCGGCAGCTCTTTCCTGCTCCATCCCTGGCCCCTCAGCTGGTGGTTCGACAGCCACCTTTCCTTCTCCCATCCAATGCCACAAGGCAGTTGTTCCCCGCTTCACCCTCGGTCCCTCAGAGGCTTGTTCCTGCTCTGGCTCCTGCCCCTGCCGCTGCTCCTGCCGCTGCTCCTGGCACTGCTCCTGGCCCTGCCACTGCTCCTGGCCCTGCTCCTGGCCCTGCCGCTGCTCCTGGCACTGCTCCTGGCCCTGCTCCTCGCCCTGCTCCTCGCCCTGCCACTGCTCCTGCCACTGCTCCTGGCCCTGCTCCTGGCCCTGCTCCTGGCCCTGCTCCTCACCCTGGCCCTGCTCCTGGCCCTGCCACTGCTCCTGGCCCTGCTCCTGGCCCTGCTCCTGGCCCTACTCCTGGCCCTGCCACTGCTCCTGCCGCTGCTCCTGGCCCTGATCCTGGCCCTGCTCCTGGCCCTGCTCCTACTTCTGCTCCTGCCCGCAGAAAACTTTTAAGAAAAGTACTGCACAATACGTGCAAAAAATGCGGGCAGTTCAGGACTGCAGAGACTGGGCACAGCCAGTACAAGGGGGTCATTACTGCCCCTCAGTAGAGACAGTTCCAAAGGAGCAGTGGTTGGAAAGCAGGAGAAAAAAATAACTTTGGACATTCATTTTGTATATAGTTGTTTAATATGTTTAGGTGTTCTATTATAATGTGGTGTTTTGTATATTTTGTCCGTATCTTATTTTAATAAATCATTGCATTTCTCATACGTTTTGCTTTCAAACTCTTGTTTTCAAGTGACTAATAACTCTCCAATACTCTGATTAGAGTAAAAGCTACAATATTGTTTTGTTAGACTGACCAGTTTTCATCACTTTTACCCAGGGCCACAGTAACTCAAATGAGAGATAATAGAATTACAATGTATATATCAATACTATCTCAGTTCATGTTCAAATTATAGATCACGTCAATACCTTGAGTAAACAAGGGGCGTTTTATTTAAAACGTGTGTATTAACAGGTCATCTGCATTGGATACATCATAAGTAAAGTATGGAAATTGTATTTCATACTAACATAATTGCATTGCACACGTAAATATCGGGCAACAAAAGCACTTTTAATATGAATATCATAAATCTCCATCCTGCTGGTGTCGGGATTTGAACCCGGCTCACTTTCTTTCCTCTCTCTCTCTCTTTCTCCTCTCTCTCTCTTTCCCCTTCCCCAGCTTCTCCCCCTTTCCTTTTTTCTCGCAACTCTCCCTTGATGGACTATTGTTCCCCAGCTTGGATCTAAGCTGGGGAACAATAGTCCATAAAATAGAGCCCCGCAGAGGGAAATTTTCGGATATTAGTCAGTCGCGCGCAATTCCAGGATGCTTTATTTTCATTGGTTGCTGGATTAAATCTTACCCAGATACGGTTTTTTTTTCTGATTGGCTATTGTGTAGCAGCCCATTTCTTTTTTGGGATTGGCTAGTAAGTGGCTCCTCACAGCAGAACTAGAGGGGAGTGCTTGATTCCTCCACGGTGAGGGCAGCGCGGCCAGCTCATGTTGGCGCGCTGCGGCACATTAAAACATTAAATAGCCGAGAGTTATTTTCAGCGTGAGAAATGCGATGTGTGGCGGAGTGTGTGACTTAAGACCGAAATGAGTGAGTCTCACGTTCAATGCGTGACACTTGAGAGCCCTGTGTTTGTCTGGTGCTGCGGGTCAGAGGAGAAGGAGGTGCATCCGTTTCGTGGCGGGAGGAGCACTGCGGAGGAGGAAGTGGAGGAGGAGGAGGCGTGGGGGGAGGAGGAGGGCCGTGGCGCCGTTGGCGGGCGAAATTCTCACAATAACTCAAATAAATGCCCCGTCGGATATTAAAACACACATTTGGGGGAGTTTATGACCGAGAGTAACTTGTATTCTTAAATACGGATGAATGAAAAAAATGTGTCTCCAGGAAAAAGGGCCCTTTACTCATCCAGGGCAAAGGGGCTGGTGTGGTGACATGTAATGTAACATAATTCACCTTTAGGAATGGTGTTGCCACACGGACAGTTAAGCATGTGACACAGGGGTTGATGCAGGTCTTTCCTGCTAACTCGCTATGCTAAGCAGTTGTGTGGTTAAGGTTCTCTTCCTTGATGGATATTAAAGCTTGGAATTCTATCCTGAATACTCCGTCTCCGACTCCGTATCTCCGGCACTACAGTGGTGACCCTGACATTTCTAGGAAAGTTTCCAGAAACTTAGTGAACATGGCAGAGCGTGATGTTTATGTAAAGTTGCCGGAGTTTTGGGAGCATGCCGCGGAGGCATGGTTTGCCCACGTACGGGGCACCGCCTGCCGTCAGGTCCGTGACGGGGACGCAAAATGCTACCTGGTGGTAACGGCGCTGGGAAGTTCCACATCGTCCAGGTTGGTGGGATTCATCGCTGCTCCCCCGCTACAGGGCAAATACGAGGCGATTAAAGAGCTCCTCCTAAAGACATTTAGCTCATCTGCTAAGGAGAGAGCCCATGATTCTTGACATTCAGAGCCTGGGGACAGCAGACCGTCTCATCTCATGGAGAAAATGCTGAATCTGCTAGGGAAAGAAGATCCCCAGATATTGTTCATGGAGGTTTTCCCGCGCTTGCCACCGGGTCCAGGCGGCGCTGGCCAACACGGCCATCACAGACCCCAGCGCCTTGGCTGAGGAGGCGGACCGCTTTCCTGGCACGAGCCAGAGGCGGAGGCGTTAGCTGTGACGCCGCGGCCCGTTTACAGGCAGGACGGCGTGGCGGAGGCCGGAGGCGCCTATGTCTAATCAGCGTGAGACACCGGACAGTGCTTTTACCACGCCGTTTCGGGACAAAGGCAAAAGTGCATCGCTCCATGCAGCTACAAACCTCCGGGAAACGGAGGGCCCAGCGCCAGTAGTGGCGTGGCGTGGGCGCACGGGCAGGCTCCTTTTCATCAGCGACAGCATTGGGACCCTTTTTTCTGTGTGACACGGGTGCCCAGCGGAGTGTAGTTCC